>NC_047027.1:303704-618021 GCF_902652985.1 Pecten maximus | reverse complement strand
AACCATCGAATAGCTACATATGCGTTTGTATTTATTGATCTCGCTGATTGGCTTTAATTTGTAGTTCCAGTTCACTAGGAAATTTTCAAAATGGCGTACCACGTTAACGGCAAATGTTACCGAAACACTAAAGACATCAAAATCATCAGAATAATATGTTGCATAATACTAAGAAATTTGTTTTGAAATAGATTGAAAAATAAAGATTTTCTAAAAATAGACTAACTTGACCCCTTAGCGAGCTTTTTTATTTGACCTCTGACCTTAAACTTGTTATTATATAAAAGTTAGCCCCAGTCATTATCTACAAATAATATAATTACATGACCTCTGTATACTTTTTGAGTTATAGCCATTTTAAACATTTTAGTTATGACGTTATGGCGGCCATATTGGATTTTTGACCTACTTAATTTTTACTACCGTCACACCTTTGACTTATGCCTAATAACATGAACAATTTGGTTTGGTTTATTTTGTTTAACGTCCTATTAACAGCTAAGGTCATTTAAGTGTGTGTTTTAGGAGGCTGCGGTATGTTTGTGTTATGTCTCCTTGTGATAGGCCGGATCTTTTGCCGAGTTAGAGTGCTACCTCACTGAAGCATACTGCCGAAGACACCCAGCAGGACACCTCACCCGGTCACATTATACTGACAACGGGCGAACCAGTCGTCCCACTCCTTGTATGCTGAGCGCTAAGCAGGAGTAGCAACTACCATTTTTAAAGACTCTGGTATGTCTCGGCCAGGGGACAGAACCCAAAGCATGCACGGGTTGTCGTCCTTCAATAACCTTAGCTGTTAATAGAATATGAAACAAAATAAACCAAACCAAACCAAACCTCCCTTTAAATACTATTTTCAATGTAAGTATTACTTAACATAAAAGGCGTTGTATGCGCTGCAGAGAAAGGCAAAGTTAGACAAAGTTCCTCATTAGTAGAAAATTGGAAATCTCTGAGGCAACATTTTGAGTGGGTGAAACCATAGGGTTAAGTCGAGGAGGACTGTAGTTAGGTTGCGAAATATCAGAAGATGCAGGGTTTAGCGACGACACATATATTCTAGTCCGTTCTTTTGAACCTTCCATATGTTGATTTCGTTAAGATAGGGGTACAGTAATCGAGCGATTTGAACCTTCATGCCATTCACTCACAGTTTCCAATGCCTCGGCATTAGCGTACATATAGTTTCTGTTACTTTCCTTCAGTAGTGACTCTTCTGTGTAAACTAGCCGTAAATACTCGGAATACTCCCCATATTTGACAACAAATTTCTGTCCGGTGATTCAGATAAAACTGGACGAATACTGTCAATTTCTTGATGTAAGAGATCCCAGTGTCTATACAAGCACTCTTGGGAGTTCGGAAGACCGTTGTTCAAAGATATATTTGGCCGGTGTCTAAATGTCTCGGTAAGTCAGCTGAAGGGTCTCTATTCGTTAATGACTTCTTGATCTGCTATAGGTCGAAGAACATGAACACGATAGAACGACAACTTCAATACTAGTTGTTAAGCAGACTAAACTCGCCATCAGTTGGGGTGTACATCTAAGTTGGACGAGGTGAGTCGAGTTGAATTTTGGCTTTTATTCGACAATTAAACAAAAGAATGGAGATGTTTTATTTCCTTCATTACTGACGTTTAGAAGTAAAGATTGGCTTTTTTTCTGCCATATTTTAATAAATATCAAAATCACAAAATTAATTTCCGCCTCTTTCCCTCGGTAGCTGACTTGACTCTTATAACCATGTTTTCCTTGTTGTTACTGAAAAAGATAAGAACAACAAAAACTTAAGAAATCAGATCTTAGAATAATCTTCCTATTGAATAATCGACAATTTAATGGTTGTTAAATACTTACTCCTTCACCGTCATCCTCCTCTCATATTTTGCTTGGATCGTGGTTTGGTTTAGTTTATTTTGTTTAACGTCCTATTAACATCTAAGGTCATTTAAGGACGGCCTCCCGTGCGTGCGACATGCATGCGTGTGGTGAGTGCGTATGTGTGTTTTTGGAGGCTGCGGTATGTTCGTGTTAAGTCTCCTTGTGATAGACCGGAACTTTAGCCGATTTAAAGTGCTATCTCACTGAAGCATACTGCCGAAGACACCCAACAGCACACCCCACCCGGTCCCATTATACTGACAACGGGCCAACCAGTCGTCCCACTCAAAATATGCTGAGCGCTAAGCAGGAGTAGCAACTACCATTTTTAAAGACTCTGGTATGTCTCGGCTAGGGGACAGAACCCAAAACCTTCCTCACAGCGGCGAACGCTCAACTAAAGGCCAAAAGTGAGGCATTGTCAAGGAAGACATTAGGAAGTAGAAAGCTGTTCAGAAAGAGGAGAAAAGATAAGATCCCAAATTTAGTCGCCTCTTACGATCATGCAATGGGGGCAGCAGGTACAATTCTTACGCCCTACCTGCAGGTAGCCCTTGTGGTGTCGATGACCTGACTACTGTTGGTAGCCCTTGTGGTGTCGGTGACCTGGCTACTATTGGTAGCCCTTGTGGTGTCGATGACCTGGCTACTGCTGGTGTCCCTGATGTCCACTCACTTGCAAGTGACAGAAGACATATATATATATATTTTAATTATATTATATTAGTTTATCCAATATTTGATACTTTTACTGCGTTCGTCGAGTATAGACAATGCAAATAGGGACTCATCAAAGTCTTCCAGACTGTAAATTAAAAGAAAATAATAATAATAATAATATTGTTAAAATAAAGAAAGTTGAATGTAAAATATAGAAAAAATATTTGCTTAACGTCAAAGTAATTGGTACTTACTATTTACCGATATCCTGGAAGTAAATTCCTGTCACTAGTAGTTCATCATCCATGTTGATTTGACCTGTGTAGAATGGTTAAAATGTGCCTCCTTTTATAGATCTAAATCAGACATGACTTCAAGATCATGAAACTGTCTTCAGTCTAAACTTGTCTTAGACTTAGCCAATCGCAGATAAGTCAGGGGAGATGCAAACAATTTGAAGATCTCCGGTTTAAATATTGACAGCTTTCTGGTGTTGTTTCCAAACTCTAACATTACAGACGCCCTCATATACCAGTTGGAGCTGCTGGCTGTGAACGTCATCCTGCAAGTTTGGCATTGCATTAAGTATTTGCTGCCTTCCTTAATAGTTGACAATTTCTTGTTGTTGCAGGATTTCTGTTGGCAGCTTAGATACGGATCAACTTCGAACAATGCAGTTATTTCTGCACTGAAATTGCATTGTCCGGCTGCTGCTTCCGTCCTCGTTATCTTCCTCTTATGATACGTCCATGGTGTCATTCACAACCTAGAAAATATGAAGATGTTAAACTTAAATAGAAGATTGATATAGAAATAGAAGGTTTCTATATTAAACATGCCATTTTGTGTAGACTTCACAACAAATGTTCATGCAGAATAATTTCATCAGTAAATTTTAGATTGCAACAAAGTAAAAACATGACAGGTTATTAGCGCAATTATTCTGCAAACAGCCCAAGGGCGTAACACAAACTTTTACTCTAAGTAGACACAACTGGGGTCGTTATCAGACATGGGCTTATTCCTGGATAAATATGGTTAATAACTTAGTGTTGAGTTATGTATGGCAAATTGGCAATAGTGTGATAGGTGTTGATAAAAAAAGGGTTAAATGTGAAATATTATCAGAATGTGCATATGTTTTAAATGTAATGTATCTTCTTTTTTTACAACAGCATGATTATCTTCAAAAGCGGACTGTAACATTGAAACAGTAATAAAGCATGTTTATCGATATAAATCTGTATATATACATTTGTTGGATTATGTTCTTACCTCACACTGACCACCTTTTACAGTGGTCAAACGCTTTTGTTCATTAAAAAGTCGAACTCGACACTTGCTGAACTTGACAGTCAGTCCAACTTCAAACTGGTCCCCCATATCCTCCCATATGGCAACAACAGACTTGTCAGTGTGATCTTTCAATGTGACTTATTTGGCCCTAAATGACCCTAGTTGTCGATGGGCCGTAAAACATAAACAAACAAACAAACAAAGACTTATTGAAATGCAATATCTGCCCCGTTCGTATGTCTTGTTGAAGCAGGCGATAGCTGTAGCAATAGAAACAAAAACATACATATATATATTATTATAATTAGTCAGAAATCATAACTAAAATTAGGCAATTATTTATCAAACCATATGAAACTGTTTGTTGATATTTCATTAATATAAATTATATACACCGAACTTTACTTGAAATATCAATAATGGCCTGAAGTTCCGTTAATATTATAGTGTATATATAAACAAAATGTCATTTTGTCATAAAATTATTAACATGCTTTTTTATACAGTAGTTTCTTACTTGCACAATTTATCCTTTCACAGCGGCCATAGTCTTTACCGGTGAAGCCATAGCTCTCTTTCACTGTGGAATCGGTTTTAATCCTGGGGCATTCATCTTCACGTCTTAAGGAGTTTGAAAGGGCTGTGCCATTCCTATCTCCGTTTTGCCAGTTATGGCAAGATAGCTGTCTTTCATTAGCCCATTTATGATAACTACTGCCATGTTTTTGATGAACCGTGGTCTTGTCTTTGGGTCATACACAGTGGCAGATATTGAACTAGTCTCATCTGCCAGGATGGTTCGAAACTTTGCCTTGCCATTTGCTTTTGCTGCTTCCTCTATCTCTCCAACATCAAGTACAACGGCTTTGAGGGATATATTCTCGTCACTTTTACTTTTAACATTTGCGATTTTCAGCATCTGCAAAACAATATTTGCTATTCAGACATGGCTTCAAAATATGTGTACACATGCTTCTTTATATAATACTGCATTTGTAATTTGATATGAAGCTACAATGTTGAGCATTTTAAATAATACAGCAGTAGTCAACACATGGTTTCAAAATATTAGCAAATTGTATTTTTCTTGTAGCTCGCGCAAACGCTTATATTCCTGTAGAGCTTTCAAAGGTGAAAAAATCTTTTGAGCATTAAGTGCTAATATATAAAGCCCTGATAATGTTTTTATTCTTAAAGCAACATACGCCATTCCCTTTTCAAAAACGTCATTACCAATAGATATTGCTGCGTTTTCTAATGAAGCACCTTGCACTTTATGAACAGTAGCTGCCCACGCTGGTATTAATGGAAACTGTTCTCGGAGTATAATTCTTCCTCGGTAAAAGAATTCTTGGCATAAAGGCTCCATTGCTATGGCATTACATTGCGAAGGATTTCTTAAAATGTCACCAATTGTTTTGTTGTCAAATTTAACATAAATAGCAGTTACAATTTGTTTGTACATATCAGACTGTATGCTTTGTACATGTCCTAGAGCACCATTTACCATTCCCTTTGATGTGTATATGTTTCTTGTAAGCATTATCCTTGTGCCTATGGAAAGTTTCAAAGTATTCATCAGACCGCCGGCATGTCTGTCATCATCAGGAATAAAATCTTGAGGAACTTCCTACTCCCACTATTATGATTACGTACTTGTTTCAATGTGGGATATATATGCAATATTCTACTGGTATTGTGTGGAATAGGGTGAATAATGCGTGTACTGACAACGACAAGCCTGGCTTGAAGGTTACTCAGATTTATTAGTGAAATATAGTGAAAGCTGAAATTAAAACAAAGGTCACATAAGTACATGTTTGTTTGTTAATGTTTTTACCCTATTTAAACTTCATAACAAGACATCTACAGTACCAAAAACATGACTAGAATCGTTAATTGACTCATTTGGATACAGCATTAGACTTTTCTATACATTTGAAAACAAAAATATATTTTCTATAAAATTACGGTGTAAGCATCCTTAAAAAAACCTAGTTTTGTATGTTACAATGTTGACAGAATTACAACCATTATAATTCAACTGTATGAGTTGAACAGGATAGATATCAACCCTACAATAATATATAGGTACTGACTAGATGTATTACACTGTATATGACATGACAACATGTTTATAAAACACAGTAATAGAAATATAAGGCACCATAACACGAGGTGAGAGCCCTTGCTACAGCTACATAGCATAATATTGCAAAATACGTGTTAATTACACTTAATTTGAATTGAACATTGAAACATGGCTATACTAATACAAACATATCAATAAATTGTTCATATGCACTTACACAGTATGGGCCACAATAACGGGAAAAGGTTGACAACATTTTGTTGAACATGCGCTTGTTTTCTACTTGGGCGGAAACATGAGTTTTGCCAAGGGCGATAACTCTAACTGTAATTTGACCACCAAGAACGATAACTCGAACTGCCTATAGTTAACATGATATATATAGGCCAGAACAATGCGTGTTTGTAAAATTTGTATATCTTTTTTACTCAGTAGTCCAACTCTTGCGCGCTGAAGTATACCAATGTAACTCTGATCATTTTTTGACGTAAATTTTCATCTAAAAACATGGTGGTAAAAAAAATATATATTTGTTTTCAAAAGCATAAAAAACCTTTAACAGGTCTAAGTTGCAAGAAGTCACCAACGACTATGATGTTTAAGCCACCAAACAAAGTGTTATCATCTTTAATACTTGACAGACGCCTATGTATATATTCTAACATAACAGAACTAACCATAGATATCTCATCAATTATCAATGTGTGAATACCGTAAAATAGTAACCGCAATTTCTTCAAACTTTTCCCAGACAATTTAAAAAAAAATTGGTTGTTTACCATGCTGAACAGGAAGGTGTAGTGCGCTGTGTAATGTAACACCATGTATATTTCTAGCTGCTATTCCTGTAGGTGCACACACCATAACAGGTGATCCATTTGTGATGCAGTAGCATGTTTTAGCCATTCAATGATTAATTTTGTTAGATGACTTTTACCGACCCCAGCCCCTCCTGCGACACGGAATTTGGAGTCTGAAAGTGATCCATAACTTTCTTCTTTTGGCCTGTTGTGAGATTACTTGGGCTACTTTCAAAATTATCAGAAGAAAAATATCCAGTTTCTAGATCGTGTAGTTGTGAAATATCAGATTCTACACTCTTAGAATACTGGTAGCGTTCACTGTAAGATGCATCTTCAGGTTCAGTACCTAATGGAATAGATATTCCTTCACACTCTTCAGAGGTGTCATTTTCAAATATTTACCACTTTATAGCATTGCCACTATATAACCTTACCAATTGTACTTGGGCATTACCACCTCATGACTGCCAATATAGCGTATGAATATTTATAGTAGACAGTAATGTAAACAAATTGAGGTTACCTCCCCTTGTACGCCAAACCACTATCTGACGAGACTAATAATATTTTGTAACTGTATAATAATGAACATTAAACATAAAAAAAAACAAATTAAAAATAAAATTAAAAAAAATGTTAGATATCTGGATTTAATTGATTGCATTAAACTTAAATTAAATTAAAAAAACGCCACCTAGCTTCAAATTTGTTTGTCGTCTGCAACAAAAATCATGGAAAGCGATGAGGAATTTTCTCAGGAGGACCTGGGCATAAATTTCGATATTAACCTACCGGAGCATGACTCACCAATACAAGAAGAAATTGAAGATGACAGTGATCGTATGCAGTTCTTGAAAAATTCTGACATCGAGCTGCTAGCTAGTTCCTTGGAATTAACGGAACAAATTGAAAAGGAGCTGATGAAGCCAGCATTTACCGACCTCCCCCCTCCAGAAACACCTGTAGCACCGGTACCGGTGAAAAATGAAACATCGAAAAAAAATCGATTTAAAATTGCGACAAAAGAAGAAATTACAGATATTTTCGACAACAGACAATCAATATCTACAAAAAAAAACACAGCCTGGGGCGTGAAACTCTTCCAAGGTAAGAATAGACTATTTTAACAGTGGTCGAGCAATCGTCTTGGCCTACTGTACTCCGAAGTTTGTCGATAGTGTCATTCTACATAAAAATCAAATAAAACACGTTTATTGTTGCAGTTATTCAACGCAATCAACAAAACGGCTTTAAATGTTACACAGTTGACTTTGTCACTTCTTGTAAAATCTCCTACAAAACTTCACAGTATAAATATTCTGTATTTTCCAGACTGGAACACGGTGGACCAGTAGATCTACAAACCATACCTTCCCAGGAATTAGCAGAAAAATTGAAGAAGTTCTATGTTGGTGCAAGGCCGAATAAAGAAAATGAACTCTATCATAAAAACACACTGAAAAATATCAGGGGGGCCGTCAACAGATACTTTGTTGATATTGGCAGAAACATGGATATCGTTCGCGATAGGGATTTCAAACAGGCCAACGGAGTTTTGGATGGGCTATTTAAACAGAGGGAGCGATCAGGTGATAGTAAACCTACAACACACAAAGCAATTATTGAGCCAGAACACCTACATAAAATTGCTACATACCTTGACAGGGCTTCCTCCTCGCCGATAATCCTCCGTCACTGTGTGTGGTACAATTTATCAGCTCACTTCGTGACACGGGGTATGGAATTTCACCATCAAATATGAAGGTCAAGGTCATTCATTTGGACAAACTTGGTAGCCCTTTACCCCAGCATGCTACAGGACCAATATCAACTCCCTGGGCTCCTTGGTTATTGAGAAGTTGTTTAAAGATTTTAGCCTTTTTGACTCCTGTGACCTTGAATGAAGGTCAAGGTCATTCATTTGAACAAACTTGGGAGCCCTTCGCCCTAGCATGCTGCAGGCCAAATATTAGGTCTCTGGGACTGTTGGTTATTGAGAAGAAGTCGTTTAAAGAGTTTAGCATTTTTTGACTCCTGTGACCTTGAATGAAGGTCAAAGTCATTCATTTGAATAAACTAGGTAGCCCTTCACCCCAGCATACTACAGAGCCAATATCAAGTCCCTGGGTCTTTTGACTATTTAGAAGAAGTCGTTTAAAGATTTTAGCCTTTTTGACTCCTGTGACCTTGAATGAAGGTCAAGGTCATTCATTTGAAAAAACTTGGTAGCCCTTTACCCCAGCATGCTACAGGACCAATACTAGGTCTCTGGGACTCTTGGTTATTGACAAGAAGTCTCAATTAGTCATTTAGTGACAAAATTAATGTTTTGATACACTGAAGAAATCAATTGCCGGTCTACCAATGAATAATTGTGCATGTAGAGAAATGTATTTTTGTCCGACCAATGCAGTCGGTATGGTTGAGGAAATCGTTGTACCAAAGTTAACCACCTATCTGCAGAAAGTAACTGGCGACATGTTCACTCTTTGGTGGTGAATCCGTGCAAGACAATTTTTAACAACCGCAGACGAGATTGGAACCAGGCACCAAGGGGGTGCGAGACTTACTGCTCAAACCACAAGTCTGTCTTATAAAATTTGTGCCACCCGTTGACTTCTTTCTAAAGGATGACATTTACTGCTACATGTACAGTATTGTGCCAAAAGTCTTCGTAAAGTAGCTTTTTAATTTTGTATTTCATGTATTTTCCACTCCTCTTTGTCAATTTCCTAAAATTATTCTCAAACAGAATTGAATGAAATTTTAAAGATATATACTTAGATATATTACGTTTATAATGAAATTATATTTATCAAGATTTGTTTTCAATGCTAGCAAAATTTCTTAGAGAATGGTCGTCGTACCATTCCTCACCGTTATTTACATCTTTTTCCATATTGAAAAAATAGTGTCAGTGTCGGTGGAGGGAAACACTCAAAAAGTCTCCCAACTGCTAGGTCACGTGTTTCCCCACACTGAGTTGCAACAAACATGTTGGACACATTGAGACTACTCAAACACTTGAAAAAAAAACTTCATCAAAATTTTGTCACAAACATCAATAACTTTGCTTCATATTTGTAGAGTTTTGTAACCTTTGGTTGAAAATAAATTTAACGTAACCATTTTAAATACAACATGCACTAACATGAAATATATAGCAGAAATGACATTTAATTTTTACGAAGACTTTAGGCACAAGGCTGATATCAGATGACGATAATTATGTCAGAGGGCATACGCTTATGGAAATTTGCCATTGTTACAGCAGAAAAATAAGTCTGTAAAGTTTGTTATTAACAAGATAAGGTTCCTTTCAACTCGTAAATGAAAAAGAAACTTTTATAAATTTAACAGTAGAAGCATGTTCTTCTATGCAAAGCCACACAAATTTATGAACGACTTTTCATTAAAATAAAAGAGTTACTATCACTTATTATTTATCCCATATCTTGCAACCAGTGTTGGCAAACTGTAAGGAAAGGGGGTTTATTGTCTGATCAATACTTTTCATAACATTTTACAGCCCGGCCAGTCGGAATGGTGGAGGGAACCGGATTATCCAAGTAAACAACCTATCTGCGGCATGTAACTGACAACTTTCTCACACTGCTCAATGTTTAACCCACAAAGACAGATGAACGTTGCACCTTTAGTCAATGAATCAACGTCTGTAAACTAAACTTGTCTGTGTGACATTACACCTGGCAAAATGTCATGCATGTTTGAAATTCATGTGTAAAACTTTTGAATAAAAAAGAAGCTAAACCTTTTACCCCAATCACTTGTTAAAATTATTATTCTAGGCTATATTTGTTACATGGATTCGTATGGCTAAATATGCTTATTTTTTTCCCTAACACTAAAAGTTTAGGAATAAAAAGGAATTTTCCTGCTTCCGTTGACTTAAATTTTGGTTAAAAAACTTAATACAACTTGCTTATCACTCATTTTTTCCTGCAATGCCTTTTGTGTTATCTATTGAAACATTATAACACAAGATATATCAAAATATTTATCACTGCATTGATTCATTATTTTAGTGTTTCACCCAAACAGCCTGTGGGCTTGTTATTTTTTGTGGTGTTTTGTGAACATTTTAAGGAATGTGAACAAAAATTGATTGAGACAATCATATCTTTCCCTTCTCTCTTCAATGGGAAAAAGTGGATTTTTATTTGCACGAATTTCACACAGACAAGCAACGCATGAATTCGTGGATGGCACTTTTACCTGTGTAGAAACTATTCTACATTTTACAATAATGCACTTAACAAATGCCTTTGCATTAACACAAAAATGAACTTGACTCAAATTAATCAATGGCGTTATATTTATAATGATAATGCCAGATGTCATTGGTTGTTTTTGGGCCAGGTTTGTGTTTGAGTTGAGTAGTTTTATGCAGTCGAACCCAGAATGTGTTTACAAGATTCTAAAAATAACTAAAAACAATCAAATCAAGGGTCATGATAACTTTAATCAACCGCCTGCGATAATATGTAACATTTATCATTTGAGGGTTACATCAACACTCTCATATTTTTTCAAACTTCAATTTTTGGCCATTCTAAAAGACATCTTTTATCAGTGCATTTCATTCCAAGTTTGAAACATATCAGGACCTCCTTTAAAACAGATAACTAAACGAAACATCAAATTTCAATTATCATCTTTATACTACCATCCATGATACATCCATTACTGTCGATAGTGGTAATATCAACTTGGGAATAAATTCAGAACAAGTTGAGAATGACTTTTAGAAGAGAATGACAAATTTACATTTGTGATGTCCCATTTTAATCACTGTCTTTGCATTCTGACGTCACATGTTGAGCAGCTGTCAAGGCTTTGGGTCCATGAAATGGTCAAAATATATGAAAGTCTTTTGGGGAAACTAAATTTTAATTATTTTGAATTCCAACCAAGAATAAAGAGTAGTATAAAGATGATAAAAAGACAATCACACTGTTTTCCTGTGGTTGTGGTTGGAACAATTTTCTCTTCGCTAGCTTGTAGATCTCGATCTTATCCACGAAATCACATTGAGAAAACTGTTCACACCCCAACCACTGGAAAACAGGCATGATAATCTATAATCATGATGATAATTATAAAGTGTGGTAAAACATATCTAGGCACAATACTATTACAGAACATTCTGATTTCAACTTTAGACAAAAGGCACCTAGCTTTGGCATTGATGAGTTTCAGAATTAATATCTCTTAATAAATCTATGCAACATTAATACACATCCATCTTTCACGGACAAATATAACCCTCCCTTATTGTTTAAAACATACTATCTAGTTTTGCATACAACATATACATACTGTGGTTACTGCGGAGGGCAGCTATTGTAAAATACCACCTTTCAAAGATTAACTAGCATCAAATTTAACTAGAACTGTCGCCTAGGGGCAAACTTATTCCCCCCGCATTCCAGCTGCTAGTTGACCCTGTAAGGGCAGGTAAAGGTAGAAAGCACAAGACGCATAGAAGGGAATAACTATGTTAGGAAAGGACATGGGTACGATATGACCACCTGGGTATGTGTATGTCAACATAACACATTTTGTTCCACTCATGGAAGCGTTTACCTTACGCTGTAGCTATGGAAACAATAATTTACTGCTATTCATAAAAGCATATTACCTTATGCTGTATATATGGAAAAATAATTGGTGCCCTTCATGGGAGCATATACCTGTCTTCATGCTATAGAAATGGAAACTCAAATTTTGTCGCATTTGTGAAACCATACACTTAACAATCATGCCATTTTGGTACCATTCATGGAAGCATATACCTTATGCTATGGCTGGCTATATCAATAACAATTTGGTGTTCAGTCTATTTGTGTTAGTTTCCACTTCTTGTAGTTTTCTGCGATGAAGTATGGTAATTCCCATACTTCATCGCTGAGGGAAGTAATATTTATTCTTCCATCTATTGTTGAATGCACGTAGTGTAGGTATACGGGTTAACAACAAACATTGTGTCTACTTTTAGTAGTTTACGGAACTTGTCTAATTCATCCATATCAGTGTGGGGAATACATAAAAAGTCCCCATATCCACTTGAAACCTTCTTATATGTTCCCTTGTGGTTTTGATACAAGAGGACATGAGGTTCACTGCATTTTTAAAGGCTTCTTTTTCATCATCGAGGTGAATACTGTAAAGACTAGCAACACGCTTGTGTAAGGCGACATTTTATTAACTCCCAAAACTCATGACATCACCGGTCTCGGTGTACATACAAATAATACTCAGTACGAGCTCCAACATATTTAGCTATATGTAACATCTCCCTTTCTTAAAGGAACACAAAGAAAATTTAAAGTCAATAAAAGAACTATTGTTCTAACTGGAAGAAACGCTATAAGTCAAAATAACACTGAAAGTTCTATAACTCACAACGCGACACGAAAAGTCTTTAACTCACAAACTCACAACGCGACGCGATAAGTCTATAAATCAGAACGCGATAAGTCTATAAATCCAGCTTAACTGGTGCTCTCACCATCCTGCCACTCCGAGTGGTGCCTTTGGGACCAGGAGTAGTGTTAATATTTGGACCAGGTTGTTCTGGGCCTATTCCAGGTGTGTTGGGCGCCATTGGATCATGTACGGTACTGGTTATAGGGGTAGCACTAGTATTTGTTGGAAATGACTCATACTCGATAACATCAGTACACGATGATGGCGAGTCCTCCCGAGTTGGTCTGATGAATTTACGGTTATGCCTATATAGCTTAACAGCTATGTCGACCACATAACTTCTTTGACCACAAGTGTCTACACATCTACCAAATCTCCATTTTTTATCGCGATCAGTTGGTAACGGGGCCATACGTACTGGCTGTCCAATTTTAAGCTCTGGAAGTTCTTTCGCGGTTTTATCTTACTGTTGTTTGGCGCGTTGTTGTTTTCGCACTCTGCGCTCATCAACGTCTGCGACGACACATGGTTGCAAAAGCACAGTAGCGACAGGTAGCGTTCCCTTTGTTCGTCGCGACATCAGTCTTTGGGAAGGACTACTGTCCATTCCTGCTGTAGGGGTGTTCCGCCAATCAAGAATAGCTTTCCATGGATCCTGACCATTCCTAATGGTTTTCTTTAAGATGGTTTTGGATATCTTGACTGCTGATTCAACTTTACCATTGACTGGCTATGGTAAGGTGATGAAGTGGTATGACTAAATTCCCACTCGCGCGCGAATTCTGCGAATTCAGCACTTCTGAATTGTGGTCCGTTATCTGACATAACGATGGCTGGGATGCCATGTCTACTGAAATGTCTTTTCAAGCAGGCAATCACTGTGGCTGCTGTAGTGTCTGATAGTGTATCAATCTCCCAGAAATCAGAATAATAGTCAACCGACACTAGATAATCTGTTTTCTGCAGCGTAAACAGGTCTACTCCGACTTTCCCCCATGGGTGGTCGGGAATATCATGCGTTATCAAGGGTTCCTTCTACTGACGAATGTCGTACTCACAACAGGTCCCGCATTGCTGGATATGATCTCGTATTTCGTTACCCATGTTTGGCCAGAAAATCACTCCACGAGCCTTACTCAAGGATGACACTATTCCCTGGTGACTTGAATGTATCCTGGTCAACATTTCTTTACGGAGTAACTTCGGAATCACAACTCTGTTTCCTTTGAATAGAATTCCGTTGTGCACTGCGAGTTCGTCTCTGAAGTTCCAATATTCGCGAATTGTAACTGGTACCTCCTCTTTGGTATCAGGCCAGCCAGACAGTATTACCGATTTCAATGTCTGTAGACACGTATCTTGCGTTGTGTGCGTCTGAATCTGTCTGAGTCGCGGCTCACTGACATTGAGCGATTCAGTGAAGTTAACCTGTTCATACTCTAGTCTACGCGCACTAGATTCCACTGAGCTCTCGAGGGGTAAATACGCTCGCGAGAGAGTATCGGCTACATACATCTCTTTCCCCTTCTTGTATTCCACCTTCAGGGTGTAGGCTTGCAGGCGTAGCAACATCCTTTGAAGCCGTTTAGGTGCTGCTTTAAGAGGTTTCTTGAAAATACTTTCAAGTGGCTTGTGATCTGAGCATACTGTCACAAAGTCTCTGCCCAGTATATATTGTTCAAACCTTTCGAATGCGAACACGATTGCTAGGCATTCTTTTTCAATTTGAGCATATCTTTGCTCATTTGACGAAAGAGCTCGCGTAGCGTAAATGACAGGTAATCCATCTTGAAGCAGCGCAGCTCCAAGACCTACTTCGCTAGCGTCGCATTGTATAGTGACTTCCTTGTTTAAATTGTATTACTTCAGTACGGGCTGACTGGTGATTTGTTTCACAACGTTCTGGAATGCGTCTTCCTGCTGCGATTGCCATGTCCAGACTGCGTCTTTCATTGTAAGTCGACGAAGCGGCTCGATCGTCTCCGAAAGATGTGGTACAAATTTTGCGAGGTAAGTGACAAATCCTACAAAGCGCTGTATCGCCTTCATGTCTGTGGGTTTTGGCATCTCCGTAATAGCTTGAACCTTTGTTGGATCAGGGCGAATACCGTCCGAGGTTAAGAGATGTCCCATATACCGTACTTCAGTTTGTCGTAACTTGAGTTTGTCGCGATTCAGCTTAATTCCTACTGATTTCGCTCTTTCGAGTGGGACTCTGAGGTTAATGTCATGGTCATGAATCGCCTCCTCCATGGTATCTCCGCTCCCGTATACCAAGATATCATCAACTATGACCTCTGACCCTGTGAGATTTTCAAATGCCTCGTGCTGTCTGCGTTGGAATTCCTCGGGCGCCGAAGAGATTCCGAAAGGCATGCGAATCCATCGATAACGTCCGAATGGAGTCCAGAAGGTAGTTAAATAACTACTCGGTGTATCCAGTTTCACGTGCCAGAAACCATCCTTTGCATCTAGCACTGTGAAGACTTTCGCCTTTGAGAGGTTTGGTAAGATATCCGACATATTCCATGTACAGGTGCTCCAAAACTTCCCACTCATCATTTCATTTTTCACTTCAATATTGAATGATGATTTTGCATTACAGTTAAAATGTTACCATGTTTAGGCAATATTATTTAAAAAAAATATCAAAACTTAGTTTAAATGACTATTTATTTAGCATTTTAAAATTTGAAATTGCTAATGTCACTTTTGACAGAAATTTTACAGAAAAAGGTGACGTTAGCAACTACTTAAATTGTGTCATTCTCCTTAATATATATCGAAGACGAAAAGATTAATGTGCAATTATTTTATGACTGCATGGCTACACAATATAAATCTACAGAGGCCATTGTCTTAGCTGTACATTTAACATAATTCCTTTTAATAACTGTTGCTAATGTCACATTTTGACAGAACGTTATGTTGCTAATGTAACATGTTGACAGAACATTTTGTTGCTTATGTAACATGTTGACGGAACATTTTGTTGCTAATGTAACATGTTGACGGAACATTTTGTTGCTAATGTCACATTTGACAGGACATTTTGTTGCTAATGTCATGTTTGACTTTTGCTAATGTTACATTTGACAAAATATGCTTGGTCTTGCAAGGAAAGTTCTTTTTTTAAAAGTATATGAGAATGTTGTTGTTTATTTGGAACAATATATACCAAAACCAATAACGAGGAAAACGTTACTTTAAATCAAACCAAAGGTGAGCATAGATTTCTTGCTCCACGTGTTGAATGTTTACCATGTCAAATATTGATAGAAACGCCAATTACAACCTCGTTACTCGTACAGAATTAAATTCAAGATCGAGATGGCCAACTGCAGACATCTGGTAACTCAGCCCTGCCCAGAGTATCTGTTGAACTGTGACAATGTATTGTAAACTCGGTGGATTTCGTCTTACTGTTGATGAATATGAAGTTCACCATCAAAAAGTTAGTCGTAATATCTATCAGTCTTGGTGCAGAGATGACCATTGTTATTGTACCAGTATATTTTTTTTGTATGATGCTTTGATATTAAATTTTCTTTAAAATAAAAATTGTTAAATTGTTAAGTTTTCTCATTGTTCAGTGAGCTGTATCTATTATTGAACTTTTCTACATCATCAATAAAACAAAAATAACAAAAGGACGGAGAAAAAATTTATTTCATAAAATGCATGCCATTTAAAAAAGGATCTGCCTCTTGTGTGGGGACGTGCCTTGGGAAGTATTTTTTACAGGTCTGAAAGAAAAAGAGAACAGATTAAATAAAACGATGTCTTGGGATATTCACAGAATTATTTTGTTACATAAACTGAAAACATGTTGTCTTGTGCTATTTGTAACCTGCTGCTTTTCTCAAATCCTGCTCGAAAATATTAACCTGGGCACTCTAGTGCGAGAGACCTGAAAATGGATTGAACTGGGTTTACCAGCATGTACCTGGTATCTCTAATTTGTTCAGGGGAATATCAACAAATGAATCATATTGTTGACTGACATTTGATATAAAGTGTTCATTGTTGCAGCATTTGTCCTCTTACTTTTTAAAGCAAATATTCATTTTATTATTTACCTTTGAATATGTAGAATATCCGTGATCCTTGCATGATGATATCTGGGGAATTGAGCTGCCCAGCAACATCATCATGCACAATGGTATGCACAATATCCCCCTCCTGCCACTTCCCTTTCTTACAGCTTGTATAAAACCGAATGAAAGGCCAATCATCCACCTGTGAAAATATGAAAAAGTATTTAATTACCAGAAATATAATCAATACTGGAAAAATGTTGCCTAAAACTGCACCAGAATTATCTGTGTGGGAGGGGTGGGAGTTACTTATATTAAATTTGATGGGTGGAGGGGATTAAAAATCCCAATTCTTATAGTATTCCCTATACTAAAATATGTTTCAATGTTTGATGGATGGTGGGTCATCTGAAAAATGTCAATGCCTCCCATGAATTCCTCCCAAAGATAATTTTGGTACAGACCTTATCATTACCAAGTGGTCAATACAGCGGAACTGAGTATAATGTGCTGTATGTATGTAGGGAGTCTTTTTTGAATTTGTACTATTTATCCGTGTAATTCATTATGTATATAATTTTGCAATATGGGGGCTTAAGATTTTCTTAAATTCACATATGTAGTATTGCAATACTTGTACAATTTACTCAGAGTGACTACTATGCATTACAACAGATTTTCATGTTTATCAATGACACATTTTGTATTTTAACAGAAATTTGTGAATAGTACTTGTTGCAGAGCATCTCTTAAAAGCAACACTCAAAAAATCAACAAATAAAACAAAACAAACTTATCAAACATCAACAACAAATCAAAACTTTATGAAACAGTTAAGGCTACAGTTGAACTGAGAAAGAAAAAAACAAAAACATTTGGATGTGTGTGTGGGTTCTTTTAACCTTAGCATGCCCTCTGACAGACTCTGCACCATACAGACAAAACTTGCACCTTTAAACTTAGTGGGGGTTGTTAGATGTACGTTTATTAATCTGAAAGTAATTTTTTATTAACTTTCAATGTAAAATAAAATAAGTTAAAAAACTTTTAACAAAACTATCACTGATCATCTAATACTTACAACAGCAGGTAGAATTGTTGTGCCATGAGCAATTTTTAAGAATTGCCCTGACTTATAACTGAAAGATCATTAAAACACATAAAAGTAGCTTTTTTAATAAAACTTGGGCCCAAAAATACAAGTACCTTTTTGGAATTGCAGCATAAAGATAAATAGACTTGTTCAGTAACAAAAATTAAACCATAGTGTCAAGGACAGACCTGAATCGGAGGAAAGGTCTTCACCGAGGTTTGTATTTCAAACTAAAGCTGTATGGGCCATATAAGATTTTTTTTTTAAAGAACATGCATGTGCACAATGTTACAACACAATATTTAAATTTTGAATAATTTATCTTTGTTCCTCCCAAACATTTAAGGTGTATGCTTGTCTTGACACAGATAATTTGTCAAATCAAAGGAAATTAATTGCGTGGACTTTTTCTTTAAACTGACCTTGGCTGAACATCATCAGCAGTGGGGGGGTTGTACATCAATGGTGGCAGGAGGCTGCTCATCAACAGCACCTGGGGGCTGAATGTCTAAAGTGGTGGGGAGCTGAACATCGACAGCGGCAAGAGGCTGATCAACGACAGTGGCGGGTAGATGATCATCGACAGCGGCAGGAGGCTGATCATCGACAGTGGTGGGGAGCTGAACATCGACAGCGGCAGGAGGCTGATCAACGACAGTGGCGGGTAGATGATCATCGACAGCGGCAGGAGGCTGATCATCGACAGTGGTGGGGAAATGAACATCGACAGTGGCAGGAGGCTGATCACCAACAGTGGCGGGTAGCTGAACATCGACAGTGGCAAGAGGCTGAACATCGACAGTGGCAAGAGGCTGATCAACGACAGTGGTGGGTAGATGATCATCGACAGCAGCAGGAGGCTGATCAACGACAGTGGCGGGTAGATGATCATCGACAGCGGCAGGAGGCTGATCATCGACAGTGGTGGGGAGCTGAACATCGACAGCGGCAGGAGGCTGATCAACGACAGTGGCGGGTAGATGATCATCGACAGCGGCAGGAGGCTGATCATCGACAGTGGTGGGGAAATGAACATCGACAGTGGCAGGAGGCTGATCACCAACAGTGGCGGGTAGCTGAACATCGACAGTGGCAAGAGGCTGACCAACGACAGTGGCGGGTAGCTGAACATCGACAGTGGCAAGAGGCTGACCAACGACAGTGGCGGGTAGCTGAACATCGACAGTGGCAAGAGGCTGATCAACAACAGCAGCTGGAAACTGAATGTCTAAAGTAGTGGGGAGCTGAACATCGACAGCGGCAGGAGGCTGATCATTAGTAGAAGGTAGCCGAGTGTCTACAGTGGCATGATGCTCGTCATTAACAGCAGCAGGGCTATGAACATCTACCTTGACGTGGAGCTTCACATCTACAATGTCCTGTTTTAGGGCATTGAAACTGCAAAAAGAAATAATTATATTATTTAGGTATTTACTTGAATATGTTTTGATATTAGGGAGCCATAACCTCAAAATTAAACATTACAATCCCTGTGAAAATCAACATATATATTAAAGGATTCTTTCCTACGAGAAATTATAATATGCCGCTCTATCAGCCAATCAAAACAGATGTTACAAATTGAGACGTCATTTTTACGTTATAATGGGCTAATAACATAACTTCATCAGCCAGTGAAGAAATATTTTGCAAGCAAGGTTAAATCATAAAAGAAAAATTTGGGTTTACATCACTAAATCAGACATGTCTTGTCCCTTACCTTTTAGAGAGTGGCTGCACTTGATTCGTCTCACTTTGGTTACCGGTCCCCATAGTCCTTGTTTTCTGTACCTACAAGATGAAAAAGAGAAAATTACCAACAAAAAAATCATACAGATCAATGCTTTGTTTTCCTTTCAAGTATAGAGAAATAGTACAAGCAAATTATTAGGACTATTCCATAATTAATCGTGTGGGGAAGGTGGGAGGCACCTGTATTAATATATTATGGGTGGTAAGGTTAAAACCAGATCTGCACATTATTCCTTATTTTAAATCTCAATAATATTTGTTGGGTGGTGGGGTCTCTGAAAATGTGCATCCCACCCCTCCCATATGGTTAATTCTGGAACAGCCCTTACCTGTTCCTCCATCATGGACATCAATGTCATATCATCATCTGGAAAGCCAAGCAGGGAAAGCTGGTCATCGTCCTCGAGGGCCTGGAACAGATTTAACATCAATTATTATATTTCATTATATTTGTTTTCAATAAGCCTCCCCCCCTACACATTTGAATAGTGAAGTTTAGGAAATGCTTAATTTGAACCATGTATATACCAGTAAAATCGATGTCAACAAATATGCACAACTAATGAAGTGGGCATATTTATGAGCATAGGCTTATAAATTTGCAGATAAATAAGGTACCTTAAAATAAAATTTTGTAAAAATGCACTCACAGTGAGGAATACATGCAGTGTTCCTTTTGTATTGAAGTTGCTTTCATTTTTAAATGCTAGTAAATAGTATCTGGAATTTGTATATGGGTAATTCATGTTATGTACAGCTATAACAACTTAATTGGATACATTTGGCTATAGATATCACTTACATCATTTTCAAGAATTTCCAAAATTCCACTGAGGCCAGATAGTTCCATGTCCTCCTCTTCTGAATAACTGTCATCCACAAACTCTGCTGGAATTTGCAATGGCAAAAGTGGGACGAAGTGGTTTGGAATCCAATGAGAGGACCCCATATCTTCTCTTGTTGAAGTCCACATGAGGTAAACTTCCTGGTTGGCAGCACCTATGGGCATTATCTTTCTTAAGATCTTTGCGAACATTGGGGTTTCCTCTTTGTGGGTACACACAGTTCACTACACAGTTCATCACTGTGGCAGCAGCAAATAGCTGCCATATGCCCATATATGATCCACTCTTTGAGACTTCTAAAACCTCTTGTTGAAAAATTCTCCGGATTGTATTTTCGGTAAGAATATCTCCAAATGTGTACTTTGGAGAATAACAAGCATAAATGCCTGGGAGCTTCCTTGCTTCCCGATCTGAATAAATAGCTCCTCTACACAGATGATGGTAATCTAAGTATTCATCTTCATTTTTTGCCAACTCCATAATTATCCTTACTCTCATCTCTTCATGCTTATCTTCATTGCCACACACATGCGCCGAAACCGACCGTGGCAAACAATTGCCGTCTGCAGCTACTCGCGCCGGATAAACTGAAGCATTAAGATCAGATGGAATGAGGTTGGATGCAATCTTGTCAATAGAAAATTTGTTTTCGATGATAGTAGGCCTACTTGTGAGTGAGTTGATATTAAGGACATTCATGTTTTTTGAGAAAGAATACACTTTGCACTTCAGTGCTTCGTATGTCGCACAATGCTCAAATTCATCCAGAATGTTTGAAAAGTCCATTTCCGGTGTTTTCTTTTTTGATGGTATCTTTTCTTTAGTCCCAGAATTTCTTGTTTCGGGTATGTTCTCCTTTGCTACCAGTCTCTCTCTTTTATTTGTGGAATTTCTTCTTTCTTTTATGTTCTGTTTTGCTGGTCTCTTCCCTTTATTTGCCGAATTTCTTGTTTCTGGTATGCTTTCTTTTGCTGGTCTCTTCCCTTTATTTGCAGAATTTCTTGTTTGTGGTATGGTCTGTTTTGCTAGTCTCTTTCCTTTATTCGCAGAATTTCTTGTTGCCGATATGTTTTCTTTTGCTGGTCTCTTCCCTTTATTTGCAGAATTTCTTGTTTGTGGTATGGTCTGTTTTGCTGGTCTCTTTCCTTTATTTGCAGAATTTCTTGTTTGTGGTATGTTTTCTTTTGCTGGTCTCTTCCCTTTATTTGCAGAATTTCTTGTTTGTGGTATGGTCTGTTTTGCTAGTCTCTTTCCTTTATTCGCAGAATTTCTTGTTGCCGATATGTTTTCTTTTGTTGGTCTCTTCCCTTTATTCGCAGAATTTCTAGTTTCTGGTATGTTCTCCTTTTTTGTTTCGTTCTGTCCATTGCTGATTTCATCAGTGTTTTTTTCCTTTCTCTTTTTCCTTGTTTCCCCCATGTCCACTTTTCCGAATGCATTGACGAATCTTGCATTAGGGCAGTTGTTGCGATTTCCTGTCCTACAACCAATGCAGAAGCATGACAGGTTTCGCACTTCAAGTATGTTGGTCCCAGGACAGTTGACAATCTGGTGTAAATTCCTGGTTCCCTGCACAGTTTTTACATCAACTTCTTTCTGTCTTGAAATATCCTCTTTCGGTACAAAAAAGAATTTCCTTTTAGTCATTGTCTCATTTAACTCCAGATTCTCTTTACAAAATCTAAACATGTCTTCAGCGTTGTTAATAATAACTTTCCTGCTAACAATGGCCCTGTCAACAGCTCTGTTAATGATCCCCGTTTCAGCATCGCAATCTCCCTTCCCATGCTCAGATCCGAAGAAGTTTCGATTTACGGGTATTTGCGACTTTGACAGCAGCTTGAAAGGTCCCTTGGACTTATATTGAGAACTGCACCCATCACTGAATAAGACCATTTCATCTATGTCTAAAGACATGTTTAAATGTTGATTTACTGTGGACTGGAAATGCTCCACCGCCTGATAATCATGATTGTGATCATCAGATATAATGATATCGGCTTCCCGTACAATACCTTCATCTGTCCTGTAATAGAAAACAATTGGGTGCATTGTAATCTGTTCCACGGTGTAGAAGACAGATTTGATCTCATCTTGGTACCGTATTTCTCGGTTTTTGGCAAAGTCCATTACTTGCATGACACATTTGTCTGGGAGTTCACTTTTTATCTGGTTGAACTGCATAGATTGCCACTTGTATGTGTGTTCATGTTTGAAATTTGTTGTTCCTTGTGATGGCTGTATAACATCCTTTAAGAGTTCTTCAATTAGTGTTTGTTTTGTCCCTGTCTTTGTGATAAGCGTCCTTTTTTTCTTGCCATTTACATCTTTGTATTCCCATCTGCTCCATGTTACTTTCTTGTCATTTCCAATGTCCTTGTAATAGTCATTTAAGGTCTGAGCGTAGTTGTTACAGCTTTCACATGTCCCATTAACACAATTGGCATTGTAGAATCTTTCACTGTCAGATTTTGGACACAGCAAAACTTTGAGGATATCCTCTTCAGTTTGTAGAGTTTTTGATTTATCTTGCATCAGTCTGTTGAGGGTCAAGATTTTGTTTCTGATGTTTACACAGTAATAGCAGCAACAGTATTCTCGAAATTTATTCGAAATTTTCCTTATGTTTCTTGGCCGCTTTGCTGCAAAACGCCCCAGACTCACTTTGATCCCAGATTCTCTGTTAAATTTTGCGTGAGCCTCGGATATCGACACCTGCATTAGGTACCCTGGACCCTCCTTCGTACAATATCGCTTCTGTGGGAGAACCCTTGAAATGTCTTCTCTGGTATAGAACTTCCTAATGGCTTCATTTACTTCATTTCTTTTGGCACCTTTCTTCTTCATTCCTGCCAGTGATGCCAGAGATCTCCTAGGGGTTTTGAATTTCCTGGCAAGGAATCTTTTGCTTTTGTTCACCGCTGACTTGGCTAGTTCTCTTAGTGCTAATTTCCCTATCTTTGTTTTGGTAAGTTCATCAACTGTGATACTTGTACTTCTCAAATTCATCCACTTTGCTTTTTCCAAGCTCTATTTTTTTCTTTGGCGATGCGCTACGTACAAGGTTTTGTACTATTTTTGCAAATTTCCGTGGAGACTTTGGTAATGCCTTTTTTGCTTTACATGTGACGTTCCATTCTGTTTTTTTGGAAGAAAAGGGTGATGTGTGGTCATTTCCAACTTCCTTGCAGCAAGCTTGGGGCACTGACACTGCATTTCTTAAGCTGTCTTTTCCTAGCCTTCCTTTCTCGTTCTTTCCTTTTAACCCATTCTTTTTTTTGGAATGTCATCTTTTCTCTTTCTCTCTGCTTTGCCATACGATTGTACTCTCTTTGTGACTGAATTGCCTGTCTGGTTTTGGGTTTGGGTTTCACTCGTCTTAATTCTGCTACAAATTCAGGATCATTTTCTCTCTTTTCCCTGTATTTTCTTTGCCGCGCTCGCTGTTGCTCTAATGCCTTTTCTTTCTTTTGATTTTGATTGAAATCACAAGATAGTGTTATTAGTAGCTGCTGGTAGGAATATTATTACTGTAGTTTCCTGAATTTTAGTAAGGTGATATTGAGATGACTTTATGACGATAATATTATGTACTGACTTTTTTAAATACCAGTTTATAGCCGCCAGACCTCCACTAAAAGACCTAACTTTCAATACAAACAAGGCTACCATTAAAATATTGTTGTGCATTATTTTTTAAAAATAATTTAAAAGAATTTCTTTGTCAAGAATTAAAATAATGAATCATCATCATGCTGTCACAAATCATACAAGAACATCCATTATATGTTACAGTTTTTAAACTATTTATAAAGTTAAATTTATATGTATGTACTTGCATTTTTAAAAAGACATGGGCTTAATTTAATTTAATAAGTACATGTTCCCACAAATTATCAGGAATAACAAATTTCCATAGTTACTGATCACAAATGCCCTGTTAAAAAATCATGCAACTACTTAGGAAATTTTGTAGCTTTTGTCAAAAAATAGGGTGTAAATAAATATGGATGAAACAAATTATATTTTGGTAAATGAGGTTAGTCTTATAAACATAATTCATGATCTGTAGGCTAACCTCTACTACAGAACATTTCTTGAAACAGTTCTACCTGTGAATCTGATCAGAATGTTTGTGCCAAATATATATATAAAAAAAAATGAATTCGAGTCGGTCATGCAAAACAAACAATATTATTTCTGTCCAAATTCCAATATATTTCGTAAAAACTATTAATGAGGTGCTTGCAAAGTTGTCACGATGGTTCAATGTCGCACCTCATTTAAATATAATTGCCAAGTCAACTCGCCACACACAGGAAAACGGTCGTTCCAACTTCCAGAATATTAGATAATATAATTGTAAAGATATTAGCCATCACACTTTAAAACACATTTGAGCAGTTTTTCGTAGTATGAGCGTTTTTATTGATGATTATAAACAAAAAAACTCCCGATTCCTTTGCCTCTTGTTTACAAAATGAATTCCTTGTTTATCGGTGACGAGTTGTCTTATTCAGAATTATTCGATCTTTGAATAGAGATAGCTGTCAAATCGCGGACGTTAGCATAAAAGTGTTGGTCAAAAAAGACGTTCGCAATCTATCGTGTGTATCAACAGACTTCCAATATCATTCAGATAACATATTTCATAGTCGCTGAATCAACGATTCGTTTATAAACAAGTTTGTCGTCATTTCAATACTTGAAACAGCGCCAAATGCATGTATTCGCTGTCTCGTCTGCGAACGTCACTTGTTGCGATCGTAACTTTCTTTGACATACAAAATTCAGTTCATAATTACTTACCCGAACTATCACCCGCCAGCTTTTTCTTCGGCGCCATTTTGCTGTGTATATAACAACGATAGCAAACCTAGCGGTAGGAACTTTGACAATGGAAGGGCCGTAACTATCGACCAGCTACAAGCCGTTGCGAACGTAACATTCTTTAGGAAACGAGTTTGACAGAAATGACGTTCGCAAGATTTCTAACGATCTTTTAACACAGTTTAGGTATTCTTTAGTGATCTTTTGTCACTCAGAGAGGTTAATTTTGATATTTTAACACCAGTTTTTAATGTTGGTCATTTTGCATTAAAAACAAACGCGATATTTTGATGGGTTCACGCAAGTGCGAACGTCACAAATTTTGACGGACAATGTTTGGAATTTTGGCAATTGTCAAAAAGTGACAAATATTTATTAAATCTGATTTCTTTGAATAGTAACATTTATCATACAAGATAAATAATACATATTTGAAAATATATTTAACAGAAATTAAATGGTATTGTCATAATGATTAAGTACATTCAATTTTGATAGTCGTCATATAACCAGATCGGGAGTGGAATTCTGTCAAAAGCGACATTAGCAACGCTTAATTATTTCCTTTTTTCGTCCAAAATTATAATAAATAGTTTCATTTCTTTATTTTTTAGATGAAAATGCAATTGTTCACACTAAAATCTTACAGGAAGTCTGAAATTCAAATGACTATATTTTATAACATCAGTAATTTATTTGACAGAAAATGGTACACATATATATGGAATATGTCATCCTCTACAGTTGTCATAGGATAGTGTGACCTTCTTATCGCGCTGTTGAGGTCCTTCGGGTCAATACAAATTCTGAGTTTTCCCGACGACTTCCTGACAACAACCATACTGCTAATCCAATCTGTTGGGGTTGTCACTTTCTGTATAACACCCTTCTCTACGAGCCTTGTAAGTTCCTTACGCAAGTCTTTCTTAAGTGCTTCAGGCACTTTCCTGGGGTGATGTTGAACCGGTTTAACTGTAGGATCTATGTCGATCTGATAATCTCCCGGCAATACATAGATCCGACCTGTCAATCAAACCGATATTATCGACCAATCAAATAATTCCCTGTACCTCAGCCCGGTCCGCTGTTTTTCCGTCCGCCATATTGTCCCACAAGCGACGGTTGTCCCACACGTATGCATTGGAAGTAATTACAAACATGGTTCTACGATGTGCATGGGGTACATGCAGTGCAGATGAGAGATACCCACAACGACTCAATGGTGCAAGACTTGTTTTATTTCCGAAGCCGAAAACCAATCTTGATAAATGCCTACGATGGATAAAAGCGTGTGGACGACCGCATGATCAACTCAATGTCGACAGGATCAACAAACACAAAGCAGTGTGCTCTACGGTAATTATTTTTACTGCTATAGGTTTTACTTCAAACATTTATATTCTTAGTAATTCAAGGAAATATCGAGCAATGTTTTGTGTTTATATTACATCAGTACCGATACTACCGCACTGAAATACATCGTAGGAAGATCGGCCTATAATCTATAGCCAGTATATATAGGCTACTTACACACATGGACATGTACACTAGTCACTAGTGAATGTTCTCTATATTTTACTACATATTTGCATGTGCACTGTCCGATAATACGATAGCCTAACATACTATTATTATCGGTGTTTCATAACATTTTTTTCATGACCTATTAGCCGAAGTACATTTCCCGATTTGTAAAAAATACATTTCTTAAACGACGAAACTTTAGAATCTTTCTTTATTCCTACAGTATAGCTACTACAAATAACGTAATATATGTATCATTATAATGACATAAGAGTTTGACGTTCTTTCAATAAAAATAGTATACCCACTTTGATATAAACAATTTTTAGTAAGTATAACAACAGTACAGGGGGTGATTATAGATATGGCTATTATATATATCATTATTGACAGACCATCAAGCTCATGTGTCTGATTATACACAATTTTAGAAACACTGTGCATGTTCCAAATTCAAATCACAGGTACTTGTGGACATGATTATTTTTTTTTAGAATTAAGCATGCGATTGTAACACAATTATTTACTCATCTATAATGAAACATTTGAATTAGAAACATCATAATCATGTCCACAAGTACCTGTGATTCAAATGAACTGAAATCATTGATACATATATATATATTGTGTGTGTGTGTGTGTGTGGGTACAGAATAATTGAAATCAGGACTACCAATTTGGGATTAAGATTAGGCTGTTAGACTTTAAACTTTAATAAACATTAGTATTAACTTTCTTCACAGCATTTCGAAGGAGGCAAAGGACCATCAACTCTCTTTCCTGATCCATTACCAGCTGATGGCTCAAGAACAACTCCAGCAAGGCCATTGCCAAAGAGAAGATTGCAATACTCTGACAAAGATTCATCAGAATTGGATGTTTAAAAGAGGAAGAAATTGCCACTGAATGAAAACAGAGATGTGAGTAGAACATTCATATATATCTTTATTACAGGTAACACATTAACCATGTAATATCGGTCTCTGATTTAGATATGTACATGTGTCACAGAAACATAAACAGTCATAGTGTTTCCCCTCATCAATATGAAGGTATATGCTTATTTTTTTATTGTTCATGCATCATTTAATTCATTTTCCTTTCTTTTTCAGCATAAATTGTGATGGCGGCAAAAACACACAGGAGCAAATACCTTCAACTTCTGATTCCACGACACAGACAGAAGAGAAATGTAAGCTATTTATCAAATTAGATAACTAGATAAATAAACATACAGTTCATAAACGAGGAGCATATTCCTTGTAAAAAGTTGACAGCTTATACAACATGTCAGTCATATATGGAATGTCTGGCAGTATTCTTTGTACAAACAAGTCACAATGCGTGTAGACAATGAACTCGCAGAAGTCGCATCCAGTGATCATGAGCTGACCTTGAACTTGAGCATAGTACTCGTGGCTTTTTTTCAAGTTCATCTTCCCATTCACTTTCTCTAAACAGAAACGTTGAACCTGGTCACATGCATTCGTAATTGTCATGTTCCGTGCAGAGAATGGGCACTTTATCTCGGCTATCCCACTTTGGCCATCACAACACAACTTCCCATCAGGGGACGCACCGAGAAATGAAAATTCAGGGTTCACAACAAGTCCACATTCATGAAAATGCCTGGAAGGGAATTGTTTTAGATATTTTCTCTTTCCGCTACTCTCCGTTCGTTTTCCATATTCTAATGGTGCTGAATGAATTTGTTTAGTATCAAATATTGTGTCCAAAAATGACGAAGAAGGTTTTGCTTTTCTTTTTAATATCTTGCCAAAATTTGATGATGTTACTCTGTTTTTTCTGGAGTCAAGCCATAGTTGAGAACTTGCCTGGGCTCTAGTTTCTATTTCAATTTGAGTAGCTTGGTCCTGGTCAATGTGGTGTTGCTGGTTTAAGTCCTTAAACTCTATGGGTAATGTTATTGGTGGTGGTTTGGTCACACATGTATCTCCACATCCATCTGATGATACTTGGACTTGTGGCTTCTTTAAGTTCCTTGTCAGTAATTATTACACATAATAATATTAATATAACATGGCGAGTGATTATATATATATGTATGTAATAATGTATGTCATAAAGTGTACTCATTGTCAATTATTAATTTTCAGAGATTTCACCTCTAGATCTACTGGCAGTGACCACAGAGCTTCATGAACTACAGGAAGTTGTGAAAAGTCAAAAACAGCAAATAGAGGAATTGCAGCAATCCAGCAAAAGTGTGCAAGGTTTTGGCATTAAACAAGTTCTTCAGAAGGAAGGGAAGATACTTTGGTTTGGTTTGGTTTATTTTGTTTAACGTCCTATTAACAGCTAAGGTCAAGGACGTATTCAAATTCTACACTGGAATAATGCATGTGCGTTTTCTTGCCCTGCTCAGCTTCCTTGTTCCCCCTGGATACAAGGTACCTTACGAAAAAGGGCGAAGAGACATAAAACTGTTGTCGGACCAAGATGCCCTGTTTTTAACTTTGTGTCGGTTACGTCATAATTTTGGCCTCAAAGATCTAGCAATGAGATTTGGACTAAGTGCACAATCTGCTGGGGTAATATTCAATACATGGATAGCCCATATGTATTTCAAGTTGGGACAGTTATCAACATGGCCTCATAGAGACACCATCATCAGCAACATGCCGAAAGAATTTAAGAGAGACTATCCAACAACATTAGTGATGATTGACGGAACAGAACTTAGAACACAAACTCCTTCAGCACTTGGACTTCAGAGTCAAATGTACAGTGACTACAAGTCAAGTAACACTTTCAAAGGCTTAATAGGATGTGACCCAAATGGAAATGTTACATTTGTGTCCGAGCTACATTCCGGTGCCATTTCAGACAAATCAATAACCGAGGAAAGTGGATTTTATGAAACATTGAAGGAGATGAAAAAGGTTGGATTCATTGAAAATGGTGACTCGATCATGGCAGACAAGGGATTTAAAATTCAGGAGGAACTCAAAAACCTAGGACTTAACCTGAACATCCCACCTTTTGCCAAGTCTGGCACTCAAATGACTACTGCAGAAATTAAAGAAACTCAAAAAATTGCAAAACACCGTGTTCATATCGAGAGACTCATAGCAAAAGTGAAGACATTCAAAATAGTTTCAAATAGAGTGCCAACAAATTTGTTTCCAAAAATTAATGAAATTTGGTCAGTTTGTTGCCTTTTGACTCTTTTTCAAGATGTCTTTGTAAAAGACAAACAGTGAAATACTTACCTGGTATGACAGAATTGATCCCAGAGGGAGTTGTCCAAAGACTTCTGTTGTTAATTCTGGTGCAGAATTAAACATGAGATGCTGAAGTGGTGTCCCATTCAATGCAGCCAGCTTTAATTTATCTGCTGTAGTGACTTCTGGCAATCTGCAGGAGAAATATGATATTAACAGATGATTTTTATGTCACACAATTTCCAAACATTTTACTATTTAAAAAATAGATCAAATTAAAAAAAAAGATGTTATGTTTCATAAAGAATTGCTTTGTTTCATTTGTTTATAGAAGAGCTATTTTTGGATTATCATTGCATTCTGAAATCTGAAATCTGAAAAATATGTTTTCTGTATGGACATATTGAGTTGATAACTCACTGAAAAAACGGTGATTTTTTTAGAGTTTCTTTAGATACCTGTAGTAGCTGGTGATTACCTCGCTGCTCAACGGCATCACTTATTTGGTGCCATTGATTCTCAATTCAATTTATTTAAAACTTTATCTTTGTAGTACCTGGTGATTACCTCACTGATCAACGGGAAAAGATAAATTCGTTTGGCTCTTATAGGTCAATGAGTTAAATGATAATTAATTGTCAATTTGTGTAGTACTATTACCTGTAGTTTTCATCTACTCCACATGTCAGTGGTTTTCGTTTCCTGTCTTCCTTTGGCCTAGCCACCACAACCTGATTCAGAGGAACAGGTTGTATTTTTGCTCCTCGAGGAACATGCCACTGTTGAGGTACACTGGTGCAACTCTGTTGGTCCGGTACACAGGAGAAGTTGTGTAATTTAAATCCTTGCAGACTTTTCAAAAGACCAACTATGTGTGAACAATGGCCATTCAATCTGAAAATTCAGAAGAATCAATTATTAATTATTATAATGAATTACTTAACAATATTCATTTATTATGAAACCAATAAAATGTTATGAAAAAATGGTCTATATGAGAAATGGGGTAGCTAGTATTGCCTCTCGAGTTATTTTAATCTAATTGAAAATATATATATGCTTGCAATATCCAGTTAATTAATTTCAATGAAATTGTCATGATAGACAACATGAAACCGAATATAATAATACCAAAACTAGTACTTAGTAAAAATACATCAAGTGTAAGTACAGTTATACGTAAGATGATTCTTGTTAACATATATTTAAGAGTATTGAGGAATTATATTGTTAATTACATGTAATATTTTATTAGGATAAATTACAAATGCAGGCTGTTAGCCCCTATCAATATCAATAAATTGAAAATAAATAAATAAATAAATCATATCCTTCCGGTGCAATGTACATGTAGCATTTCAATCCTTTTTGTATATTTCAAAGTTAGTTTACTTTAAATTAAGTCAGTAAATCATAAAATTAACTATTCTCAAATAGAACAAAAAATGCCACAGCCAGTATTCAGTTTTTGGTTGTATTAATAAAAAAGGAATGTTGAATAATTATTTACTAGCTATAGTGGGTATCAGGTCAATAATGATTGGATATTGTCTACAAAATGATGAAATTTTATGCATAATATACATTTTCTTTAGATTCCATAACAGCCCCATCTCATGTTAAATCGCAGGGAATTAGCCTATTTCTATTATCAATACCAATGAACTTTTACAATAAGAACAATTTATGTTCATGATAAATGTGTATAAATTTATAATGATATTATATAGGTTATATCTCAGTAATTTAATGCTTAGTTTATTGTTTCTTACAAAATGATAGTAAATGATTTTATAACATTGTGTGGGATGTGACACCTGTACGATAATTATTTCATCCGCTGTCGTAAACACCTAATTACACAAGGACATCGCACACCCGCTTACATTTGTCATACCTGGCTGATTTTCTCGACCAGGTAACGCGTGACACTTGTGTATAAGTGGTGATCTTAGGTTGGCACAAAGGCCCGAAATGGTCATCACAGGTAAACTGATGGCGTGAAGTTAAAACAAAGGTTCAATAACCAGAAATTGCTTACGACGCCATCTTTAAAAATAGTTACTGCATAGATTCAATAAATTCCAAGAACTTTTAAAATAATTAATACCTTCCGTAGAGTACTCTTGAAATAGCATCAGACTACATTATATCATATTTGTAAAACGTGTACTTACCCAACTTTACAAGAACAAAATGACTGCGAAATCGTTTCTGTCCCGATGTCAACATGAAGCCGATGTGGTTCCTCAGATTTTCGCATTGAACGCCAGCATCTTGCATCAACTCTTACGTCATTCTCAGTCTCTTTGATTTTTATATTGTGGATATATCCTTGACTAAAATAGTTTAAACCCTTCTGCAGCACTTTATCTGATAAAGATTTACTATCGGGTAGAAAGGAAGGCGATATGTTGTCTGGAATTTTTTTCAGCGAGTCTGTTGCTGCTGGAGCGGCCGCCATCTTTGATAAAGCTTGGGGCGCACAGCAACAGTATCTAAGGGGGCGGGGCTTATCTACAGATCTCGGATCTATGTATTGACCAAGGCCTTCGAACAGGTCACTGTATTCATTCATTATGTCATGCAGGGTTAATGGCTTATCTGACAATTTGACACAATTCACCGAGTTGACAGTCAATAATCCTAATAGTTCACACGCTTCGGCAGATAACAGCGGTGTCTGTTCAACATCCACAACCAGAAATTCCAGAGTTTGGGTCACCTTACCCACTTGACATCGAATGTCACATTTTCCAATGGGTTGTAGTCTTGTGTTGTCATACAGTTTCAAGCGAACTTTACTCAGTTCTAGTAATGGATTCAAATCCTGCGCCAGCTTTCCATACTCGAGACGACTAATTAAATTGCAAGTCGACCCAGTGTCCATTTGACAGTTAATCACCGAGGTAGCCCCTGTATCTGGAATTGTCATAGTTACATCAACAAACCACTGTTTACCATGCTTTGATTTAATGTTGAACAGTGATTCGTCAGAATCGTCCGAGTCCTCAACTCTGTGTACTTTAGCTCCAAGGCACATACTTGAAAAATGATTTCGTTTACCGCACTTATTGCATGTTTTTCCATATGCTGGCACTTCCGCTTGTCCCACTCATGCGAGTCTCCGCAGTATTTGCATGTTCGCGAAGAGTGTGGGTTATGATTGGACCGATGTTGTTGATAACTAGATCTGGACTGAGAGTGCTGCTTTGTAGAATGTTTTTTCTTCTTATCATCGTTCTGTTCTTTTTTGTGTTTTGATTTGTGAGGACCCTTCACATACTGAACTTTCTCCTCAGTTGACTGGAATTTCTTTAATTGATTTTCAGTCATTTCACTTGTTCTACATATAGTAACTGCTTTTGTCAGTGTGAGGTCCGACTCTCGTAGCATACGGGATCTTGCTGCTATGTCCTTAGTTCCCAAGACAAGTCGATCGCGTAGCAATTCATCTTGCAACTGTCCAAAACTACACGATTCTGCTAGGCCCCTCAGTCTAGTAGTGTAGGAATCAATGTTCTCATTTGGTAGCTGGTCCGATGTGTTAAACACGTATCTCTCATATATAACATTTGTCTTTGGCTCAAAATGCTTTTGTAACGCTTCCAAAACACGTGCTATTTTCTTTCTATTATCTGTTGTTATGTCCAGGTGTTGAAATATCTGGAAACATTCTTTTCCCATAACAGACAGTAAGGTAGCTACTCTTACCTTTTCGTCTTTATCCGCCAGTTCCGTGGCAGTCTCAAAATTATGCCATTGAGCACGAAAGAATTTCTAGTTTGACTTCAAGTCACCTTTCGTGTCCATAGGAGCTGGGGATGGTATAGGCCTACCCTTTGACGCCGCCATGACCTCGTGGTTCTCGTTCCCGCGCCGCGGTACACGTGGGTATGTGTGATGTTGAGCTGTAAGTCGGAATATTATTCAAACGTGGACTCCTCCAGGCTTAACATGCATGCCGATGTGTTAACTGGAGTTTTATCGTCGTTGTTTGTCCTATTTACCGCTGCTTAGCTGCATCATTCCATCACAACAAGCCAATCTAACACCATGTAAAGACTAGCAACACGCTTGTGTTAGGCGACATTTTATTAACTCCCAAAACTCATGACGTCACCGGTCTCGGTGTACATACAAATAATACTCAGTACGAGCTCCAACATATTTAGCTATATGTAACAAATACCGGTACTTTCTGTTTCGACACTTTCATTGGCTGATACTTCTTTCTGTTTTATAATTTTTGTTGATTCATTTTCATCGATTGTTTGATGTGTTTGTTTCTTGTCATCACTTTCAGGATCACTTGAGGTCACATTTTGATCAGTTGCTGGAACTACCTGTTGTTTGGCTGATCTGTTTTAGAAGAGAAAAGATAAGATCCCAAATTTAGTCGCCTCTTACTATCATGCAATGGGGGCAGCAGGTACAATTTAGTCTGAGGAATGAGAGACTGGTAAATTATGTGGTCCCCCTGCTCGTTAGGAAGGTCATCTGTTATTCTGTTCATAATGTCCATATCTTGTTTACGTAGCCTTCTCCACTTTTGTACCAACACAGAATGAAAATCCTCAATAGGCTGACCTGACTTCAACACCAGAGTTCACTTTGGTCAGTGGATAAATATTGTTCATCAAAAGCTTGTCACGTTCAAATCTACACTGATGGCTAAAAAGATGATGAGATCTCAGCAGCATGCTACACCAATTGTTCTTCAATCCGTCTACCAGATGGCGCCTCTATTTTCTCTGCTGAAGCATGTGCTATCGATTTGGCCCTGGACCATATCGATGAATACTGCATTAAAAAGGCAATTATTTGTTCTGACTCTCTGTCTGTCCTTCAGTCGCCCATAAATGACCTTAGCTGTTAATTGGATGTTAACCAAAATAAACCAAACCAAACCTGCAGAGTTTACAATTACGAGATCCTAAAAATATACTCATACAAAACTTTGTCTTTCGAATATCTCGTATCTTAAAAATATGCAAAACAACTTTACCATATCGGAATTAAAGGCAACGAACTTGTTGACCGCCAAGCAAAACATGCTCTAAATCTGCAACAAACACCAAAATACCATACACAGGTTTCAAACTTGTAATTAGTTCTGTCATCCATAGTAAATAGTGTGGTGAAACAGGACTGAGCCAACAGTAATTGTCCTCCTTGCCGGAATGCCGTGGGCATTCGGGAAGTCTCGGGTGTCTTCGAGCTTCCGGTGAGAGCGCGCGAGTCAAGCCAGTCTTGAGATCAACGCCGACCTGTGAACATTGCGTTTGAAGTTCTACCTATTGTGATATATATTGTATTGCTGTTTGTGCTGCGCCCGCGCTGCTTGGTAAGCATACTATGTGATATGTCAGTGACCATTATTGTATATGTATGTTATATGTGGTGACGCTACACGTGGTTTCACTATAATAGCAACGCTGGTCTCTCGAGACGAGCAACAAACTTTTATAAAGTACAACTGAAACTTAAAACATAACACCAAGTCGGAAGGATCGTAGAAAGCTGGGTCCACGTCCCGAGACTGGGTACACTGGTGCTCTGCCCACATCGATTGTTTCGGGGGTATGATCGGTGAGCCCTGGGTATTAGTGTAGCAGAAGTCTTTCACAGCAGCTCCAATTTGAGCCAACCTGTTTGCCGTGGGTTGCATCTCGTAATCTGGGGAAAGATGATCCTGGTGGTTGAAACACACCACTTTGGCTTTGGTTTGGTTTGGTTTATTTTGTTTAACGTCCTATTAACAGCTAAGGTCATTTAACGCTTTGAGTGCCACAGGATTCTCTTAGAGAGTGCCAAGCCAAAATCGACGGCTGGGAGATTTGAAAAAAGTATGACGTCACAATATAACAATGGGCTATTCTGATGACGTCACGGTATTGTACTGACTCTGCTCAACTAGTCCAGCACAGTCAACGTTACACATGATTTTACTTCATGTACATACGTGCTATCCGATCCATTTTCGACGCTTGGAAATGTGCGGAATGGTAACAACTTGATTACACATATATGATACTATATTACATCAATAGACTGCAGTCTTTACCTGTATGCTTGACATTTTGTCGAGCAGAGCAAAGCAAGATTTCCGTCTGAGAATGGGCAACTATTTGTACCGCAAATTCACCGCCATGCGAAGTAGATTTGTTTCTAATGATACATTTTAAGAGGAAGTTTGCCGGTTTATATGACTAGTGTGTACACAAACCGTTACCAGCTCTTGCCACGTGGAGGCCTCCTCTTAGTAAGAGCCACGCGGTTTTTTGGTTATTTTTGTGGATTTTTTTAAAGCCTCAGCGCGCTCGGCAAAGATCGGCCGGAGGCTTTTAATCTGTTTTTGCCCCTCTAAAACGGAAGTAACTGTAAACCGGAAATCGCGGTTTCGAGATCTCGCGGGTTTTATGAATAAAAAACATAAACTGATTTCAAGAGCTAAAATCGAGAGAATTCTCATACAATAGATATTTCATTATAAAAGTAAATGTGTAGTTGAAGTTCTATAGTATTTTAGTAGAAATATCTGTCGGACAGTTGGATTCGGTTCGAGATTACGCCGGAAATCGACAAGGTGTCATGGTTGCCAAGTAGTGAAAGCAGGCGCTCGGTGATAGAGAGGAGAGAGTTTGTTTTGCGGGAACAATTTGAAAGGTAAGTTCGTTTATAAGTGTTTATATCAGCTAATTTTAGTCTTCTTATGCCACTTACATCTTTAAATAAGGATATAATGGACTATTCAGATAAGATAGAAGACTATTTGTGCTGACTTGAACGTTCATTGATAAAGTTTATTGAATGAAGTGATACTGAACCGATCATATTTATGTTTACATACACTTCGGAAGGCTCAGTTGCGGTAATTTGAATATAGAATATTAAATAATAACTGGAAGTCTAGCAAGAAAGTGCGGAGAAAAATGTTCATCCAGACTCTTTGTTATTCTTTGTTAGATACAATTATTGCTTAAAATTTCTAAAACTTTTTACATTGAAAATTGTCATGTGTGCATCACAGAATATTACTACTGGAGTCAACAGACGACAGTTTCGTTGTTCCAGAAGTTCTTGCTTGTAGTTTTTGTTGCATTTCGGTGTATTGCCGTTAATTGGAGAATGGATATATCTAAATTGGGTATATTCTAGAGCAAATAACTTCTCTTTCGGACGAGAAATCTTGCAAAGATTGCAAATGTAGCGGGGGATGTTATCGTATATGTACTGTACTGATAGGTTAAGCTGACAGGGTTAAGCTTAACGCTAATTATGCTGTGTCTGTACTATGTGTACCTGTGTCACCTTGACCTTTGCTAGTCCTCTGTTCACGTGTGCTGTCTCTGGTCGATGTTTTTGTCGTGCATTGTTCGTAGTCGCTTGCTTTTTCGTCAGTGTCTGTCGTGCCTGTGTATCCTCTGTCGTGATTGGTCCTTATAGTTTTGTATTGTTAAAAAGTGGGATAAATTCATGATCGTATACTGGGCAGTCTGATGGATTAGTTTCTTGTGTGCTGTCACGTCTTCCTCGCCAGTACTTATGTAGCGTTAGGGTATTTCGGGTCTTGGGTGGGTAGTATTAGACGGGATGTTTGGGTTTAGTTAGGTCGTACAGGTATGGGGGTTGGTTTTAGGTTAGGATGTTAGATATAGCTAGGCCTATGCTGGTGTGTTTCTACAGTACGAGGAGGGTGATTTGGTACTCAAACGCTCACAGAGCGTTGATCCGCGCAGCCATCCGCTCAGAATTTGAGCGGGTTTGCAGCGGGATTGCAGCGGGATTTGGGCGGGCTTCGAGCGGGCTTGAGTGGGTTCGGGCGCGGGCTTTAAGCGGGCTTCCAGTGGGTCCGCTACATGTCCGCTCAAGCCCTCTCGAGCGGACTTGTAGCGGACCCGCTCAAGCGGATTGTAGCGGACCCGCTCGAGCGGATTGTAGCGGACCCGCTCGAGCGGACTTGTAGCGGGCCCGCTCGAGCGGACTTGTAGCAGACCCGCTCGAGCGGACTTGTGTTCCGTCACTTTCATTAGATAATATCTTTGCCTATATTGATATTTACCCTATCAAAATATCTAACGAGCGTACTGTGCATTTCGCATAATTTGGTTTGTCTATATTTGCTTATGAATTGTTCCTTAATTTCTTCATAACCTTGTTGGAAAGTTAGATATGAATTATCATCTTTATTTAAATCTGTTACGACGAAACTGAAATTTTGAAATTTTGAATATTAATGAATTATAATATAAGCGAAGTTATTGCTGGGCATATAATGGATGTCATTTGGATATTGTAAATAAATTTTAATGTACAAAAGGTAGCAGAGAGATACAGTAGATTAAGATTTTGTATTTGCTTATAAGGATATGCTCTTCTGAGATTTCGGTCACGTTGAAGTCTCGTTTCGATCTTTATATATCTAGCAAAAAAGGTTTAACGCTAAGAGTATTTCATACTTTAAAATCTAGGAATATGTGTTACATAAATTGTTATTGTGATTAGAAATAATTGAATTGGTCAATCTAATTTTTAGATTTAAACAGAATATCTTTGGTTCATAAATATCCGATAAAAACACTTTTGAAATATTGCTTTGATTTAACGTCTGTAAGATCAATTATAACATAAAATTCTAATCTTTGATCCACCATAGCTCAAAAACGAGCACACCGACATATGGTTTTCTTTTTTTATATACTGTATATACATATATATTTCTGTATTCTGCTCTTTATTTAAAATATGGTATAACATTTCATTCAGTGATTTGAAAAATTGAAAATTTTCACTTTTTATCAGAGCAGATTCTTAAGTTTGAATTTTTCACGCTTACAAAAGACATCCTACAATATTTACAGGAACGTACATACAACTTTCATACTAATTCACTGGGATTATTGGTGGTACAATGAACATATGATTTCAATCAGATTTCAGTTGACAGAAAAAAAATCAGTTATAAATGTTAGCGGTCAAAATAACATAGCTGGCAGTTTTTGATAAATAAATGCAATGTACATTATTAACATATCTTGATGCATTATAATGAAACGCCTAAGGTCTGAGTGAGTCAAAGGTTTTTTTTCCTTTAGCGAGTATTGGAAAAAAAAGTTATAAAACTGAGCATTTTTATATCATGTCATCATTATATTTAATTTATTGATTTTTGATATAAAATCAAAAATCGACGAAATCGGCTGTGGTTGCCCAAGTTAAATCTGATGAAAAAGACAAAATCAATTTGTATTGACTAAGAGCGGTTGTAGCTGTAATCATAGCCAAGCGTACTAGCTTTTATATATAGCAATATATAACAGTCATCGGTCTTCTTATAAGCGTGTCCGCTTCTTGACCACCTGTTTTTATTATTCTATTTACAGTACGCATGCTCAATCAGGTATCAAGTATAGTAGATTTCTCATTTAAAATATGGTAGTTCAAATTTCCTCAATACGGTCATCAATATCATTCCTAAAAAATGAATTGGTGCTCAGCTTCATATTTAGACTATTAACACACCATTTGTATCTTCGGTCACTATCTATATATACATGTATAGACTGTATAGGTACTAGGTGTTATACAGAGTATTTTGGCGGGTCGTTGTTTAACTAGTTCACGTTTTATATAAAAAAAAATGTCTTGATACCCCGTGCACTGTGCATTTTACTCCAGCATTGAATAAGTAAGGCAATAACGGATGGCAATTGGACTTCATAGTGTCACAACAAATGGATGAAATACTGTGTATATCAAATAAAATGCATCACTGACAGAACAAAGTGTCTTCTTTATTTTGATGTATCATACATACATGTAACTACGATAATTTAGTGGATATACCACGCATAAATGTGTAAGATATAAATGAAGCTACGGGCGCTTTCGTTAATTTATTCTTATAAATACCAGAGACGTGTATACATGTACACGTATATTACAGAGATTGTACTTGCTCCATCTCGCATGCCTCAAGTGTTATCTGGAGCGGCACTTGTCACATCTCGGCCGATTCCGTACCTACATCAAACCAAGGATACCGGAATCAGCCGAGGTTAGCCGAGTGCTGGAGCGGAATCTGACACAGTAACAGGCCGTAAATACTGTAAATAATATTAATAACAACTATCTAGATAAGATACATTTTACCTAATATCGCCTGGCATAGCTGAAAAAAAAATGAAATAAAAAAAGTTTTGACCGTCATAGTTGAGACGGTCAAAAAGTTTCCGGATAGACAGTATTTTTACTACGACAAAGTTTAGATGATTTTTAAGTGTGTCTTATTTAATTGTCACAAACATGTACATAAACTGACCGTAGAATCTTTCTCCCTTTTTTCTATGCATACTTTTCCTGGTTTTGAATTTCCTGAAAAAATGGCATTCTATGTTCTTTAATTGTTACTCGATAAAAGGACACATATTACCGCTGATTTAATAGCGTTTGATACCTCCTGAAGTTGGCAACAGACAATTATATAAATATCAGATTATTAGGAACTTGTGTGAATTTGCTTGTGTACTCATCACCGTCTGTCAACATGTCACCCGATCACAGCCAGGTAAGTTGTGAATTTTATTACAGGTAAATTGCAAGGTTCCTTTGAACTGCAGTCAGAGAACTTTATATCTACCGTCCTACCTGTAATGGTATTGAAGATAGGTTAAAGTGTACCCTGAACGAAAAATTATATTGAAATATGTTATTGGTATTGATTAATAAACAAGAATGCAGAAAACCGCATAATAATCGGCCGACCCATTACCGAGTAATTGCGATTTTTCTCGAAAACACACCTGAAGACCTCGTTTTGGTGACCTCTGACCTGTGACGTCACAGGTTGAACACGATCGGAGCCGCCATATAGGAAATATATAGAAACAAACGTGAACACATGCCTGTAATTAATGCGAATAAGACAACAAAAATGAAAGTGCTGAATAAACTCTCCGAGTTATATTTGTGAATTAGTAAACAAGTGCTACCGAAACCAGGGACATATAATTTTCTTTTTAAACGGGCCATATATACCATGTAGCATCTCACTAATTTTCTCTCATAACGAGCCTATTACAACATGTAACATCTTACTAATTTTCTATTATAACGGGCCAAATATAACGTGTATCATCTTATTTATTTTCTATTATAACAGGTCGTATATAACATGTTTATTTAAATAATTCTTTTTATTTTAACGGGTCGTTGTAACATGTATGACATTTGAATAACGGGCCGTTTATAACGACTTACATCATATAGCCTTTATTATGAGGGCATGACCGGTTTGTTACATACAAATGTACCAGTATTGATTTCGGTTATAATACTTCTAGTAATACAAGTTTAAAATGCAATTCATACAAGATGTGAAATAAATGCTAATCATTTTGAATTTTTTATTAGCCAAAACAGCAAGATTGTAAGTAATTGTCCGCAATTGATAAAACGTGTCCACGAAAGATCAGTAACTCCCAGACAAGATTCATAGAGTAAATTTTCAACATCATGGGTATATATATGAATGAGGTAACTTAGGTTAATTATTCTATAGACAAACCTTTGAGATACGATTTTTTTCGTTTGTAAGGAAAACGAAACTCACTGAATTCCAAAAATAATGTGTTTGATTTCAACAACTTGAATTGTATTCCCTATAGTATAAACGCAATTCTTAATAAAATTCAAGCTCAATTTACAGAGCGGAATCGCCGTGTGAGCGGGATCGCAGCGACATCGCTTGCGCGGGATTGCAGCGGGATTGCAGCGGGGTTTTAATCCCCAACGCTCACGCAGCGCAAACGCTCTGTGAGCGTTTGAGTACCAAATCACCCTCCTCGTACTGTATGTAATTTCATGTTGTAAATGTTTATATCGTCATTAATAAATGGTTAATTGTAGTTCAAGACGTTTGTTCTCTCTCTATACGACAGATACAAGTTACCCATCGAACCTGGGTTGTTGGTCCACAAGGGCGAGTCGGGTGCAGTTTGACGTACGCAAACTGGGCCCGACACGCTCCTGTTACACAAAATTTGCTATAATCTTTTCATTTTCCGAAATTTTAGCCTCCAGACCCCTGGCCAAAAACATTCTGCTCGCGCCTATGGCGCTCGGATTACCACTAAATTACACAGTTTAGAACATATATACTTTTAAAGAGATAATTTGATGATTGACTTCTTTCACTATATTGATTAGTCATTTTAAAAGGTTAATGAATCCAAAGAGAAATTTTGTATCATTTGAAATTAATAGTTTTATCTTTAATTTATAACACACTGATATGCTTGCAAAGTTAAAAATTTAAAACTTGTATTTTGCAGATTCAACAAAAAAGAAAAGTTACTGTAATTACAGGATGGACATACACTTAAAGCCACATACCCCTGTACCGGTATATCAATGTTTACATTTTGAGCTTTTTACAGTTTTCGGACATGATGCATACCTACCAGATTGATGTGAATCAGAAACTTAAAGAAAATGTATATTTATGAAAGTATACGGGGAATTCCCAAAAATAATAACTGTGGCTGCTGGACCAAGTTTTTCTGAAAATTAGCCCCACAATGCAACGGCTGGTTTTACAGTCCATACAAAATGGCGGAACGCCGCGAGCGTGGAACTGCAAAAACGCAGACAGATTCTGCCAAAAAAAAAGACAAACAAATTGTGTGGAATCTGCAAAACCCAGGTATTTTCTTAGGAAAGGAAATGATTCACTGGAACTTAATGGGAGAAGAAAACGGACTAGACTCGAATTCCGATTTTTCTGGACGTCTATTTGATTGCTGGTTTGCTTTTGAACATTGTCAACTTTACCGATCTATGATTTTATTAATATGTTGTTTGCATTTTACTACATTATAGAATAAAGGATTTAAATGTATAACTATGTTTGTTTATTTTGTTCAGTTACCTGTGTATTACGTGAATATTCTGTTAATATGTTTAAATGAAAGCATTATTAGGCTATTTTATACACTGATGTCTCTTGGACTCCCTCGGTCAAGCGTCCAGGCCAGTAGTCATTTTAATGTTAGGAGAGCGTGAATGAGCATCTTGGATTGCCATTAATGCATGTGTGCAACTAGAATTTCAGGTTGTTCGGGAGTATGTAGCTTTAAAGACGTCCGAGTATACGTAGGACACTAAAATTTTGAATGGTAAATATCTCTTGAGATTAGTCATTAGTGATGCATAAAACAACTACATGATTTTCATGTCTTTGAAGATATTTTTTAATGAATCTATCCAGCAGCTTTGCTGCATTTTCTAGTTTTTTCTATTTTCGTTTTTTTCATTACACGTGTAACATGCTCGTGTTATAATCTGACGACATATCGCAAATTCTTGCTACGAGTTTTATGTGTACCAATTAAACTATTGATAGTCCACTTTGCGGAAACTTTCATTTGTATCTTGGCTAAAACAAGTAAGGTGATTTTGAAAATTCAGCATCATTTAGGTTAGCGATTGTCACATCACTCACCGTAATTCATGCTGTTACAAGTTATATGACTGACTGGGCATGTACATTAATGATAACACATGAGTGATAATAGCAGTTTATTGTTCAACGTCACGTCGGCATACATGGTCATTCATGCATTGGGCGTGTAATCCACGGTGGCACATTCGACATGCGCTTCTAGCACGACGTCTTCCATTCCCATCATGACGTGAACATACCACGCATTCTCTCTGACCATTGATGGGAACCACACCCATGGGATTATGGCGACGTCGAATTCCACCAGGTATACGCTGGTCAAGCTGTTCTTGACATAGACTTTCCACAATGAGTTTGATAAACTCAACGCGACTAACAATTAGGTGTCGGTCAGTGTTGTGTGTATAGCATATGTATGCATTCAACGAAATTCTGTGTATCATGTTCCAAACAACCTTTTTCCAAGCTTTTACACTTTTCCTATGGTCGTCATATGTCAATGTGAGTTGGTCATTAAGGTCAACCCCTCCCATGAACCGATTATATAGATTTACCATTTCCGGTTTTTGCCTCGCGTTTGTTACTGTTGCTGTTTGACAATTTGATATCAAACGGACGGGTTTCCTGGTAGGCTTCTCTTTGTATGCGCATAGTAAAATACTGCCCTGTCGCAGGTATACAGCTTGTCCTGCGTTGAGAATCGGTTTTTTGATGGCTTGTGGTTGACCTCTGGCATTGGCTCGAAATGTACCGGTAAATCTAGTACCCGCCTTTAGCAGTCGCTTTGCCATGTCTATTGACGAAAAAAACCCGTCTGTAAATAAGTGGTACCCTTTGTTAAGGAGGTCTGCCGCTTCCATCAACGTGAATACCACGAATGATCCCTGTGTCTGTCCGGCTGGTGTGGGGTCGTACCTTTTACCTCTATATATTGACATATGCATGATATACCCGCTGACAGACTCGACAAGCATCCATAACTTTATTCCAAACTTGCAGTGTTTAGTAGGAATGTACTGAGTCATTTCTGTTGTTTTTTGAACTTATAAGAGATTCGTCAATGCTGATATGTTTAGATGGAATGAAATGTCGTTTAAATTGCATGTTTACATGATTTACGAAATGCTTGAATTTATCAGATGGGTTGTAATTTGGGCTGTTTCTTGGTTGAATTTTGGAATTGTCGACGGTATGAAAAAATCTGAGAATGTTTTGAAATCTGTTACGGGACATGACTGATGGAAACCAAGGCGTTCGCTGACTCTGCAATTTGTTAGTCCAATACGATTTAATGGATGGTTTCTTAATCAAACCCATGTTGATTAGTATTCCCAAAAATGCCTTGAACTCCCGGAGGGTGACGCGCCACCATGCTCGTGCCCGGGATTTCGGCCCCAATGTCGCCGCCGACGTCCTAAGGAAATTCCGTGCAAACCTTTATGAAGCATGGAAACAGGTAAACTAGTTTAAAACATCAGTATATCTGGTAACATTATCTATTACCAGGTAATATAGTCTTGATATAACAGGTATATATGTCACATAATACAATACTCATCTGTCGTAAAAGTCGTAATGATCTAAGATATTTACAGTAACTTATATAACAACATTCATTAACTGAAATACAACTTTACAAACCCATCCCGACACGTTGAAAATCGATCCCTGACATGATACGCGGATAAAGTCGGAGACGGCAATACTCTACATGTATTAAATAATCAAAAGTGAAAAGCACATACATTTATATCATTAGCTGAGGTTAAACAGTACCTGTTTGTTTCCAGCATGCATTTTTGCATCAGGTGAGTAGTGAAAAAAAGCAGGAAGTATGCTAATGGTGGAGAATTCCGTTGTGGCATATTCCGTGGGCCAAACTCCTCGTCATACACTGGCATGTCTTGTCGCTGTTGTTCCGGGGGATACGCCCGTACCCACGGCGCAAACACACGTCTAGCCATTGTCAAGACGATCAAATTCTACAGAAAAACACCGGCGATTAGGCTATCGCAGACGCTCCGTCGACTGGGGACATTGACGTCAGTACTAGTGACGTCATACTATCTATGACGTCATTCTCATTGTTGACCCGCCCGTTTACTGGATGAGGCTCTTGGCACTCAAGGGAGGTATGCAAGAGCCTCAAATGAGGCTCTGTGGCACTCTAGGGGTTAAGGACGGCCTCCCGTGCGTGCGACATGCATGTGTGTGGTGAGTGCGTATGTGTGTTTCGGGAGGCTGCGGTATGTTCGTGTAAAGTCTCCTTGTGATAGGCCGGAACTTTTGCCGATTTAAAGTGCTACCTCACTGAAGCATACTGCCGAAGACACCAAGCAGCACACCCCACCCGGTCACATTATACTGACAACGGGCAAACCAGTCGTCCGACTCCAAATATGCTGAGCGCTAAGCAGGAGTAGCAACTACCATTTTTAAAGACTCTGGTATGTCTCGGCTAGGGGACAGAACCCAAAGCCTTCCTCACAGGGGCGAACGCTCAACTAAAGGCCAAAAGTGAGGCAGTGTCAAGGGAGACGTTAGGAAGAAGAAAGAAGAGGAGTAAAGATAAGATCCCAAATTTAGTCGCCTCTTAGGATCATGCGATGGGGGCAGCAGGTACAATTCTTACGCCCTACCTGCAGGGCAGATGTTACTGTACAAACAGTTGTTTTCCATTTCATAATATCTAATTGTGTATCTTTTTATCTTGACGTCATCATGTATTTATGTGTAATTTTGATCATTGTCTTTTATGACGTCATCAATCTATGTTGTTTTGACGTAACCATGACAGTGATGACGTCACAAATAAATCCTTTCATTACACCTGAGGTGCGTTCGGTAGCGAGAACGTTCGGTAGCGAGAACGTTCGCGAACATTTTGGCCGTTTGCTGAAAAAGTGCATTGTTTGCTGCAAACGTGAATAAATCATAGGCTAAGCTTAATTTTGCTCTCATGACATAGACTGACATGACTGATACACATTTGTTTTAAAAGGCAATAAATAAGAAGGGTAACTAAATAATTTATAAAAGTAACTGTTAACCTATATCTACAGTAACATTTATAACCGTTAAGGAATAAATAATTTGTCTTGATGGGATCTATATTTGTAGTTACTTGATAAATTTGACATTTCTGTATTTAAGCAATTAATTGTTTTTTAAATATACATTTAGCACCAACTCATATTGGAGACAGCTGCAAATAAATCTGCCAGATGGAAAAAAAGTTGTTTGCAAGGTGGACCAGCAAACATACTACGCTTGCATAGTGGAAAAGGGTAAAGGAAACTCCAATTCAGCTCACAATACAAAATAACTGTTTGATACAGTTCATACAATAATCAAGGCCTAGACCTATATAATATGAATATGAGTTTCTTAAAATGTTCATTAATACATAGTCTTTCTGAAACCTGTGAGTTAAATACATGGGTGCTATAGAGCAAGGCCTTTATATTGATTCAAACTGAAAAAAATATTGCACTTGCAGTAAGATAATGAGATCTGTGTACAATGTTTTTCTTAAAAATTTCAATGTGTAATAAACAATGTTGATACTCTTGTATTTATTCATATTGAACAGATGAAACAATGATAAAAAAAACTTGGTAAAAAACTACCAAGAGGCCTTTCAGTGTGAAACAGTTACAGATGAAAACAAGGATATGTTGGCAGTTTTGTTTGATATGATTGATACAATTTTTGAGATTAGTAAGAGTGTTTTTGACACTTCATTTTAAACTTTGATATATTCATTTATGTTGATATTTGCATGACTTTTAAGAGTTGATGGTACTACCTTTGTTTTCAACATGGGTACCAGGTTCAAGTCCTGGAAAATTCGTCAAACCTACAATGTTCATCAGTAAATGAATATCTTAAAGGTTTTCTATATCTCATCATGACTAACATCCAAAATCAAGGAATGAAAGGAAAACCATACATGAAATGATATTATTTAAATGGAATGTTCATGATCACTTACTGACAGTAACATACAATTCCATTTTAACCCATATTTCAGGATTTTGTAATTTCACTAGTATTACATTGTATATCAGTCTGAGGAAACATCTTGGGTAACTGTAATGCAAATTTTATGAACGTTGATTTAAATGTTTTGGCCAAATAAAATTATGTAACATTAATATAAATTTATACATGTAATGTATCTTGATAATACAAATATGTATATTATATTTAATATCAAAGTCGCTCCATATCAGGTTCTAAGATTGATTATTTTAAGTACATGTATGTAATATTTACAAACACCATTTTATTATAATGCTTTTTCATGATCTTCAAAACAAGATGAATCATTCTGAATAATTCCACTAAGAAAAATAACCATTACTCATTGAACACATGACTGCATGAATTTATCTAGATCTGTTATGTTATAACATTTCTTATCCATGTATACATTTTATATACCAATACATGAGTTTAGAATACAATGTGTTATGTAATAAAGATTTCCATGAATTAGCTTTAATGATATAGGTGTATCTTCGTCTGACCACGATATCAAGGACCTGTGCCTTGTGATAATGATCAGTCAGCTGTCCCTGTAAGTGCAAGCCAAGCCCCACCAGAATTACCAGTGGTAACCAATGAGGAGGAGACATGTGGAAATAGAGGTATGTAGTAATTTATACTAGGAATGAGATAAAAGGTAAAAATATGTCGCATTTTGTCTATGATGTGATTTCATTGTAAAATTTGATGAAGATATATACAATATTTTGATAGTTTGATTTAACAGTATGCTTAGGACAATGTTAATACCATATGTAGGTGTAAGTCACTATTGATAGGTTTGCTGTACCAGTTTTTGAGTTACCCGATCATATATTATCATTTTAATTACAGAACATTGAACTTTGTTTTGAAATGCCTTGAGAAACTGAAAGTGGTCATTGCTTTTTGAAATTATATAAAAAAGCAGTATTAAAGATGTAATATTAATCAGTCTATTTCATCCTTCAGAACAAACGTCATGGTCACATGGTCGGTATCCCATAGGCGGAGGGAATCCTGTTTTGGTAACAGGATTTTAAAATTTTCTAAAAATAAACTGGATGAAATACATTAAATAAAATCGACTAATCATACTCGACTCAGAGTTGTCCCTACTTAACTGATATCTCACTATATTATATATTATATGAATGATGTTAACATGTATATACTCATTGTTACTAAATGGAGAGAACGTACATAGGCTATGCCTGTTGTTCAATCCTTTTTCTTTCAGAATTATTTTCTTTGAAAAATAAAATTTGTTGAAATGAAATTGCTTTTTGAAATTATATCAAAAAGCAGTATTAAAGATGTAATATTAGTCAGTCTATTTCATCCTTCAGAACAAACGTCATGGTCACATGAGGCAGTTCTTTTTTCTAATAGAGACGTATAGGGACCATCAACAGGAGTTCAAGTCGCCATTGGTTAGGAAAGCAACGCCATGGAAAAAAATACTCCCATGACTCATGTGACAAAAAAATGAGGTCATTGAAATACAGGTACATTTGTAATATATTTGGTTGTATGATCCATGCATAGAAGGATGCTACAAGAAACTCTGATGCATCCCAGTTTCTGCTAGTCAGCCCATGTCCAATATCTCAGTTATGTTGGGTTTTTTCTAAGTAGTTGTGATTGTTTAAACAAATTTATACAATATAACTATACAATTCTGTACAATATATCTCATATTCTTTAAGATTTCCTACCAGTTACAGTGCACCACAGTAATATGCATGGATATTATTTATAGAGGTGTTCATGAAACAGTTTATGAATTTCATATCAAGTTAATAAACAAGTTTGATAATTTCAATTTTACATTCCGCCCTGCAGGTAGGGCGTAAGAATTGTACCTGCTGCCCTCATTGCATGATCGTAAGAGGCGACTAAATTTGGGATCTTATCTTTTCTCTTTCTTAACAACTTTCTTCTTCCTAATGTCTCCCTTGACACTGTCTCACTTTTGGCCTTTAGTTGAGCGTTCGCCCCTGTGAGTAAGGCTTTGGGTTCTGTCCCCTAGCCGAGACATACTAGAGTCTTTAAAAATGGTAGTTACTGCTCCTGCTTAGCGCTCAGCATATTAGGAGTGGGACGACTGGTTCGCCCGTTGTCAGTATAATGTGACCGGGTTGGGTATGCTTCAGTGAGGTAGCACTATAAATCGGCAAAAGTTCCGGCCTATCACAAGGATACTTAACACCAACATACTGCAGCCTCCCAAAACACACATACGCACTCGCCACACGCATGCATGTCGCACGCACGGGAGGCCGTCCTTAAATGACCTTAGCTGTTAATAGGACGTTAAACAAAATAGACCAAACCAAACATTCCGAACCGACGAGAAAAGGCCCTGTACACGAATACTTGTGTTAGATTTTATTTATTACGTGTATATATGTTTGAGAAAACATACTGTAATTGTTTGTATTAACATATTTTCAATGATTCTCCTTTACAATGGACAACTCATTTTTCATTGAGACATTATTATTATAACATAAAGTCATGTACAGTGTACATGAGGAGTCACACATTTAGTGTTTCCATAGTTACATGTTATTATTATATATGTGCTATTTTCTTTTCCTGATATTTCAGGAAAAAATGAACCATAAGATGAAAATAAATCCATGCTCTGAACACAGATGTCATGCATGTTTAAAGACACATGCAGTGGTTCTGTAAATATATTTTTATTGTACAGCTGCTATAACAGCAAAAACATTTGAAACATTTTTGTTAAAGAACCAATTGTTTCAATCTGAATTACATGGTAGTGCATTCTAGTCTGTACTCAATATTTGCAGATACAAGGTCATAGCAGATGGACATGAGGAGACTGGAAGGGGCAGAAGGAAATGGGAATATTTTGAGGTACATGTATATATAGTATACAGGACTGACAGTGCCATTATTTTACTGTTGATCAAATAGTTAGATATCATTGGCATTATCAAGTCTGTCATCAATAACAATCTGGATTAAAACAACCTTTGATAAAATATTGCTGAATTTATTTTTATTCATGCTAAAAAATATGGAAGTTCCTCTGACAATTATTCTTAACTTATCAAAGAACAGTTATTTTAAAAGAAAATCAATTGTTATGGTACTTATAGGGACCATCCTTTTGAACTGTGCATTATCATGAAAACTTTTTTCAACTGTCTAATAATAGACCTATCCTTTATAGACCTATACTAAAACCATTCCTCAAGACATTAAACTAATTACTCAATCAACCACAGAAGAGAATGCACAAGGCAAATTAAATTACTTAAATTTCCATGTGATACAGCATTCCAGTTATTTTTGGTTGTACAGATTTCTTATCGAAAATACAGATACTGTTGATGACTATTTTGTACTACAATGTAATACAGATATAATTCATAATGTCATACTATGAACTGGTCTTATTTTCAGCTCATGGATGAGCTGTTGGCCGGTGATCCTGCTGTTCGGCCAGGAACAATTGTTTCACCACTGGAAGGTACATGTAATATGGCCTGTTATTTTGTTATTGCTGTACATATTATCCTAAATATATACAAATATCATCCATTTGATATCAATTAGATTACATTTCATCACGTCTTAGTCATGGAACTTTGGTTTAAGCTTTTATTATGTTACAAATACTATTTGGATTGGTAAAAAACAAACTTCTTTTGAATTACTAAGTACTATCAGTTTCAGCAAACAGTTAATAATGGAGCAGCCTAACTTATCTTCTTTTTATGGTTGTATTGCATTATTCAATGCAGAAAGATAACTGTCAAAACTAAATTTATCTATTTGACCATGTGGCAGCGGCGGGAGGCACTATTTCAGAGACCACCATCCATCAGATATTAAATTAGATTTAATACCCAAGTTAAATGTCATTTAAGCAATGAATATTTCAGCAAAAGTTGTTATGGTCCTATAACACACATTGCTATTGATGACAAACTAAACAAAGCCTGCTTGGGCTTTATGTAAGTTTGTCAGCAATAGCAATGTGTGTTATATGACCATATTATCAGTATAATTATAATTTATTGATTCTTTTCAACAAGTTTTTGCCTGCCCTGCTGGTAGGGCGTAATAATTGTACCTGCTGCCCCCATTGCATGATCGTAAGAGGCGACTAAATTTGGGATCTTATCTTTTCTCTTCTTTCTGAACAACTTTCTTCTTCCTAATGTCTCCCTTGACAATGCCTCACTTTTGGCCTTTAGTTGAGCGTTCGCCCCTGTGAGGAAGGCTTTGGGTTCTATCCTCTGGCCGAGACATACCAGAGTCTTTAAAAATGGTAGTTGCTTCTCCTGCTTAGCGCTCAGCATATTTGGAGTGGGACGACTGGTTGGCCCGTTGTCAGTATAATGTGACCGGGTGGGGTGTGTTGCTGGGTGTCTTCGGCAGTATGCTTCAGTGAGTAAGCACTATAAATCGGCAAAGGTTCCGGCCCATCACAAGGAGCCTTCACACGAACATACCGCAGCCTCCCAAAACATACATGCGCACTCAACACACGCATGCATATCGCACGCACGGGAGGCCGTCCTTAAATGACCTTAGCTGTTAATAGGACGTTAAACAAAATAAACCAAACCAAACCAATCAACAAGTTTTTGAGCCCAAAATCAAATGAAGACAACAGTTGAAATTGATGACGTCACAATAGCACTGGGCGTTATAGCCTGAGGCACTGGGTGTTATAGGTGATATAACAGCAACTGCCTCTTATCATTGTGTCAATGGGAAAATGCAGAGCAAATGTAAATATAAGGAATTGGATACAAAAATAAGGTTTTAACCCACCACCTTTGATATATTAATTCAGAAGCCTCACACCTCCCCCACATGATTAATTATGGGTTTGCCTTTAACTGACTGTTCTGATATATGCCTTCATGATATATTAATAGGGAATAGCAGTACCATAGCAGCAACTTCAGCAGGAAAAGCAAAATCCCCTGAAATAATCAGAAAAGAAAAGAAAAAAAGGAAGAGAGAGGAGATGCCGGAATGGTTTCGGGACTTCTCTGAAAAACATAACAACATCTTGACAGAAATAAAGGACACCCAGAAGAAAGCGGTAGAAGTAGCTGCGGAAAGGAACGCCATTCTGAAGTCTTTGACTTCAGCAATGCTAAATAAATAATTAATTGATATGTATACTGTATAATGTTAGGGGGCGCGTGGAGTGCCCCTACTCCTAAACACAAGTACAAGCAGGTGTGTAAAACTATTTACTGGTAATTGGTGTATGTGCCTCTGAAAAAGTACCTCTAGCGCTGATCAAGAAATATTTCGTATAAATGGTTTTTTTTTCATTTTAAACATCTCTTATCAAACATTTAGCAGTAAATTAAAGTATATTGAAATAACACTTGTTTCTTTATATTTTTCTTTGCGATGGGAAGGTAATCAAAATCAAGGAGATGTTTTTTTATTGCCTGATGAATTTTCCTGATTACATCAACATGTTTGCAATCTCAAGACGTTTTCCCAAGGCAGCTTGTCCTGTAGAGTTGTCATCAGCTAGTGGACAGCAAGTATCATCTGGCAGATCAAACTCTTCATCATCAGAAGATTCATTCTGTAGAATGAAATTATGTAGAGCACAGCATGTTCCGCCACTCACCCTTGCTGAATGATGACAGACAGATAACGGACGTCAAACTTGTTTATTCAACATAACACTATAGTTAAAACCATAGTTAACACCGTAAGAACTGAAATGTGAAACAAAATACTCTTATGAGTCCTAACATAGTGACAAATATTCTATTTCATACTAAACATACTGTTTTTCCTATATAGCTAACATTGTTGACTAGAATACTGAATACTAGTATCATAATATTGATAAATCAACAATATAATTACTTGGAAATTAAAGGTACATTGTACAATCAAAGACTTTGTTGTTACTATAACTATTGACATATTAACTCTGATATCAATTAGCCTCATCGTTAATGGTCATATTATCATGTCTGAGAACTGAACTCATAGACAACATTCTAATAGATAGTATTATAAACACTATAACAATTTAGTATTTAACTATTCACACATGTGATTAACAATTATAGATTGAATCATTACAATATATAGGTACTGTACTTGTACATGCATATATAAACTTACGCTGTGGTGACACCTGACTTCTGATTTAAGGCATTTCAAAAAATAGGCTTGCACAAGTACTTATTACCCTTGGATATATATGAAGATATATGTATGTGGAGATTGTAATAAACTCAAACTGGCATACTATATTATTATATAACTACAACTACACAGTGTATACAAATAAATCACAGCAGCACTAAATACTGACATCTGTAATCATATGACTAGGAGACTGTAACTTTCCTTAACAGACTTAAAATACGCATTTATCGATAAAATGACAATTAATGGTAAATCAAACAATGGGAGGTAATGCTACACATTAATTTTACATTTTAGTTACACAAGTAAAAGGCTCCATGTAATCAGCGAGGCACTGTTTTGCCATACATATAAAATGGGACGAAATGACTTGCACTGTTTCGAAAAATACTACCATATCGCTTAACCGAACAATACTGAATTAATGTCTAAATTTGACAATCGAACGTCGATCCACATTACTTATGTGATATTTGTCAAACAATATATACCATATTGACATTGCAAAATATATCTAAAAACTTACAAATGCACTGCGGTCTTGTAACGCTGTAAAACGTGTTTATAATTTCTGGCGTTCTTCTGCAATACGAAGAGCGACACTACGGGGGATAACTCATGACAAACAACTACTAAATATCACGTACTGACGTAGGCTATACCAAGGGAGGTAATTCCTACTGCTGGTCCAGCACACTCCCCGTCTGATATTAGTAATATCACTATTTTCTACTACAAATTATAAAAGTTAAACAACCAGAATACACAGTTCTTCATTTACAGAGTCCATAGTCTACTTTTCAAGAAGAAGAACCATTTCTGTTATCGGACGCGTTAACACAGTCACTCTGTTGTCCTTTGCGACGCGAACTTCAGCTTTGCGAACCCTATTGTCACATTCACTTTTAAACACAGTTTGAATGATTCCTAACGCCCAATCGTTGCGCGGTAGTGATTTATCTCTGAGAAGAACAATATCTCCTTCCTTGAGGTCTCGTTGATCATCCTGCCACTTCCTACGTGGCTGTACGGTTTGAAGGTAACCTTCGCGCCATTTCTTCCAGAACATTTCAGAGAGGGCCTGGACTCTGCGCCAATGACCCTTATAGATGTCTCTTTCGGAGAAATTCAATGCTGTAACTGGGTCATAGTAATTCACTTTCTGATTCAGAAGAACAGCTGGGCTTAAGATTTCCGGGGATTTTGGATCATGCGAAATGGAGGCAACTGGTCGAGAGTTGACAATGGCGCACACCTCAGCCATGAATGTCACCAAAATCTCATGCGTTAGACTTTTGCCTGCAGCACCCATTAACATAGAATCAAGTATTCTCCTAACTACCCCAATCATTCGCTCCCACACTCCACCCATGTGGGAGGAATGTGGAGCGTTGAATTTCCACACGATGCCAGAATCATTGAGATAAGAGGCAGTAGGTCCATCTCCAACATTAACGCTGTCAATGTGTAACTCGTTCACAGCTCCAACAAAGTTTGTCCCACAGTCTGAACGTATTTCTTTCACGTTGCCTCTGATAGCAACAAACCGTCGCAGAGCGTTGATGAATGATGAGCTAGACATTTCTTCTGTTACCTCCACGTGTATGGCACGTGTCGTCAGACACGTGAACAGCATTCCCCACCGCTTCGAGTTTGCTGATCCACCTCGCGTCTTCCTAGTGACTACGGACCAAGGTCCGAAGGCATCAACACCTACGGAGGTGAACGGAGGCCCTGGAACAAGTCGATCCTTAGGGAGATCAGACATCTTTTGATGTTCCAGGGGCCTTCGAAGTTTCCGGCACGTAACACAGCTACTAATGATACTGGTGATCAACCTTTTAGCACCTACTATCCAGTAACCATTGTTTCTTAATGAACCTTCCGTGATAAGCCGTCCTTGATGATATACTGCTTTATGATGATGCTGGACTAAAAGCTTTGTCAGACAATGTTTACTAGGTAAAACTATGGGATTAGTTTCCTCGATAGGAAGATCGCTCTTTCCTAGACGTCCCCCTACACGCAAGACACCAGAACCATCCAGATAAGGGTCCAAATTCCTGATGTGACTTGACATGGGCACATGTTTTCCTTCCCTTAGACACAAAACTTCTTCATGGTAAGCATGCTCTTGAATAAGTCTAATGATAACAGCAGTAGATTCCTTGATTAGATGTGTTGTGCTCTCAGTCGGAGAGTCCGGGGTAAGTTTTCCCTTGAAGCGACGAGCAGCTCTCTTAATCAGGACTATGACATTCACTAGTTTGCGCCAGTTAGACAAATCTTGTAAGCGGTCAATGAAGCTTTCTTCTAAAACAGTTTTACGGGAAGCTACTGTGACTTCCGGTCGCAGCTCCTTGTCATCATCTGGCTCTACTAATGGAAACTTCCTTGGTGTTATAGCAAAGTTTTTATAGAGTTGTTCAGGACCTCGTAGCCAGTTGCTGTTTGCAAAATCCTCTGGCTTGGTGGAAGAACGAGTAGCAAGATCAGCTGGATTTTCTCTAGTATTGACGTATGACCACTGATCTGCTCGACAGCTGCGCAAAATCCTTTCCACGCGATTAGCAACATATGTGTAGGACCTGCGTGTCTTGTTATTAACATACCCTAAAACGACCTTACTGTCACTGTAGTACCTCACGGATTGTAGAGATATATGGAGAGATTCGCAAAGAAATTCAGCAAGTTCAACTGCCATGACGGCTGCGCACAGCTCAAGTCTAGGTATAGTGTGTCCTCTAACTGGGGCTATCTTTGACTTTCCTGCCGCAAAACCAGTATGGTATATTCCATCGTGTAAAGTAACCACATATGCCACCGTCGCAATCGCCTTCTCCGAGGCGTCGGAGTAGATATGTAGTTCTACCCCGTCCGATGTGCTGAGGGAAAGAGGAACGAACATTCGTTGAATGGAGATGTCCTTCAGTTGTTCCAGAGACCTTGTCCAAACATTCCACTTTTCCAGTTGCTCTGTAGGTATAGGTTCATCCCATCCGGTACCAGTAGCAATCTCCCTGAAGAGAATACGACCATGGATTGTGATTGGTGATAGGAAACCGATCGGGTCAAATATGCTGTTTAAAGTGGAGAGCATGCCCCGACGGGTTTCCGGTTTAGTATTGACCTGGATATCGAACTTGAAAGAGTCTGTGTTTAGGTCCCAGGACATGCCCAAACTGTGCTGTACCGGCAGTGCATCCTTGTCAAAGTTCAAAGATTTCAATGTTTGACACTGATCTTCTTCATGAAAGGCGTTCATCACCTCAGGGTTGTTTGAGGTTATTTTATGCAAACGAATGTTTCCGTTAGTCTTCAACACCAACTGGGTACGTTTCACGACATCAGCTGCTAGTTGTGGGGTAGGACGAGATAGCAGACAGTCGTCGACATAAAAATCCTGGTTAACTAGATCCTTGACATCTTTCTCGGCATCCTCAACCGCTTTACGTAGGGCGTAGGTGGCAACAGCTGGTGACGGGCTATTACCGAATACATGCGCTCGCATTCGATATTCTATTAGTTCCTCAGTAGGATCATTGTTCCTGTACCATAGGAAACGCAGGAAATCTCTGTGTTCTTTCTTCACGAGAAACCTGTAAAACATTTGTTCCACATCGGCAGTCACTGCATACAAATCGTTTCTAAAGCGAAGGAGAATTGACAGTAAACTATTGGTAAGGTTAGGTCCAGACAGGAGAGTTCCATTAAGAGAAATGCCTTTGTAAGTCGCAGACGAATCGAATACTCCCCTGATCTTATCGGGCTTCTTCGGATGATACACCCCGAATATGGGCAAGTACCATACCTCGTCAGTTGTAGGTGGGGCTACCTCTGCTGCTTTAGAGTCAAGGACCTTTTGCATGAAGGATACAAAATGCTCTCGCTTTGTAGGGTTCTTCTTGAGAGACGCATCCAGGATCATAGCTCTCTTCCATGCAACAGGTCTGTTGTTGGGCATTCTAGACTTTGGGTATCGAAAAGGTAAAGGTGCTGTCCAAAATCCTTCTGTATCTTTATGGCACTCTTCATTCATTACATCAAGGAACTGACGATCTTCAACAGACAGACTGACCTTTTCATCATCCTTCGTTTTAACAAAGATGTGGTCGTTCTCCGAACTCTCTTTAGTATACAGGTTGAAGTCACACGGTTGGAATATAGAACCCCTACTGTTGATTATAGCAGTTTTCATTACCTTGACAGTACTAGGAGGGTGCACTTTGCCTAAGCAAACTTCCCCTATAACTACCCATCCTAAGCTCAACTTCTGTGCAAATGGCGCTCGTCTAGGTCCTACTATCTGCCTTTGAACTTGATGTGCCTCGGGTAAATCTCTTCCAATCAGAAGCCCTATGTGACAATCCGATCGGAACTTAGGAATATGGTCTTTCAGTTCCTTTAAGTGATGTAGAACAACCTCTGGAGTAGCTGCCTCAGATCTGTCTTGTGGTATATCATCACATTCTATAGTACTCGGTAGTAAGTGACTCGAAAATCCATCAATCGAACTAACGACTAATCCGTCAGCCTTGCGTCCAGAAGCTTGAGCAGTTCCGGTACATGAAGAAATAGTGTAGCAGTAATCCTCGCCCTGCACTCCTAGTTGGTCAAGAAGCTCTGGACTAATCAGTGTCCTATTACTTTGGTCGTCTATCACTGCGTAAACTGTAATGGCCTTTTCTGGTTGCTCAGCCGGAAACACATTTACCAGTAAAGTTTTAGCACAGGATCTGCCACCGATTCCTTGTCCACATACTGCAGTACACTTCGTTGTTACACTTTGAACTTGCTCCCCGCCATGAGGAATCATTTCTGAATGGCTAAAATCCTTACGCTCACTCTCATTAGTTTGATGTAAACCAGTAGGGTGTTGTTTGCTTCCGCATTGCTTACATTTAATGATGGCCTTGCATTCTTTAGCCATGTGTGAGTTAGTCTCACCACATTTGAAACAGATCTTATGTTCTTTCAACAAAAGTTTCCTCTCCGCCAAAGGTTTCCTTCTGAATTCTCTGCACTCATTGAGGGAATGAGTCGTGGAGTTATGAACTGCACAGAATTTAATGAACTTGTAAGGAAAACTCTGGTCTCTTCGCAGAAGAGAATGAAAAGATATTATGATTTACGGGTTTGATCAGACTCAGTTTAAGGAAGGAGATATAGATATACCTTTTCTGTGGGCTTCCATTTTGCGCTGTAGGCAAAACTAAATTTCCCGTGTAAACACACGTTCGGAAAATCCGGATATTTAAAATCCGGAACCAATTTATTGATTTTTGTTTTAATAAATGTGAAGGCTGTATGTACTACTTCATACTGAATATACCAATTATAGTGTACATTAATTTTTTTCATTTTTTTATGCATATCATAATACAGGAGTTATTTGCTTAACAAAAAAATTGCCCATGGCCAGGCTGTCTTACTGTGGTGTGCTACCATAGAGCAGGCGTATAAGTATGTCAGGATTTTCATGAAATCTGCGATGCTACGCCAGAAGCGATATCACGATACCCGTTCAAGCAGTCAAAAACTCAAACCAAAAGACGTTGTCTTGGTATACTTCCCTACTGTTAAGGTCGGCACAAGCCCCAAGCTAACAACGTTTTGGCGCGGACCGTATACCATCACACGCGTTATTTCAGATGTAACGTACGAGGTACAGCCTGTTGCTGGGGGACGGAAACAAGTCGTACATAGTGACCGTATAAAACCACGGAAGGTACGGCACGGCGGTTTCAACGCAGAGGGAGGCAGCATCGTAGAAGATCACCAAGAAGATTACAGCGAAGAGAGCGGTATAGATAGTGATAATTTGTGGGCACACGGTGATCATCACAGACCAACGCGTACACGAATGTTACCGCGCCGATTTGAGGAATTTGAAATATATTAGTCAAACGACAATTTTGGATGGGGGTCTAATGCATCCTTTTTGTCTATTTTACAGAAATGTCCTACTCCAGACACTCTTCACGAACGGCGGACTCGTTCCGATGCATGGCGTGTGGGAGGTACTTTGATAACATGGCGTTATTACAGCAACACATCGTGGAATGTGAGAGAGCGAAGAGAGGACTCGGGATAGAATCATCCGTTAGGGAGGACAGGAGCCGGGGAGACACAGGGGACATCCGCAAAAGAGTCTCCTGTGAGTATTGCGAGCAGACCCTGTCCAGGAAAGGGGATTTGCGGCGCCATATAGAACGGCAGCATCCGTCCAAGGCCCTCGACCTTACCCCGCCTAAGAAACGGCGCTCGTCCTCTTCGACGTCGGCGGTTACAAGTGCAACCACGACTGTCACACCAGCGAAGGCTACGCCAGCTACCACGGTCACGGCGAACAGTGCAGCTGCTGTTTCTGTGGTGCCAGGAAATGTTGAAGAGGCGGCGGAACTGTCCATCGGGGCAGATCCCGACATATCCATGAGGGCATTTATTGCCGATTTAGAGTGCTACCTCACTGAAGCATAGTGCCGATGACACCCAGCAGCACACCCCCATGCGGTCACATTATACTGACAACGGGCGAACCAGTCGTCCCACTCCTAATTTGCTGAGCGCTAAGCAGGAGCAGCAACTACCATTTTTAAAGATTCTGGTATGTCTCGGCCAGGGGACAGAACCAAAAGCCTTCCTCACAGGGGCGAACGCTCAACTAAAGGCCAAAAGTGAGGCATTGTCAAGGGAGACATTAGGAAGAAGTTGTTAAGAAAGAAGAGAAAAGATAAGATCCCAAGTTTAGTCGCCTCTTACGATCATGCAATGGGGGCAGCAGGTACAATTCTTATAGTTAACACAATATCAATTCATGATCAATAATTATACCTATATTTCCTTTGTATTGTCAATCTACAAGGACAAAGTTAGTTTTACAGGCAATTAGTACAGGGGTGATCATAGCACCCTAAGTCATGATCATCAAAAATTGTACAAAATGACAAACTTTCCATAAAATGTCTATTCAGAGGATATTAAATTTTAAAGGTTCAACTGCTTCTTATACAGTGTTTCTTTCTTTCAAGCTCCTGGGAATAATCTAGTTCAAGGTGTCATTTCGGATTACACAATTCTGTATAGTGGACATACTCGACATCCTTTTATGTTTTCACATAAATTTTCTTCCAAATTATGATTTTACATCCGAGATTCTCGCCCATTATAGTTGCCAGTTTACATGATTCAGCATTTCTTATGCCTAATATAAAACATGCTCGCCCATTATATTTGCCAGTTTACATGATTCAGCACCTCTTATGCCTAATATAAAACAATATTTTTGTTGTTTTTTTTCCTGGCAGCATTTCTTTGGCCCAGTATAAAACAATGCATACATGTGTTTAGCATTGATAATTAGGCCTCAAGCACTCTGAGCATGGCATATTTAGACCTTGAGCATTTCTATTTAATATCTGGATCTCAAGCATATTGAGATTCAAGTATAAACAAAGTATATGTTTAGCATTTAAGCCTTGAGCATTGACATTTGACTTTCAGCATTCTGAGATTCAATGTTTGGGCCCTGAGCATTTTGAGCATTGAATATTTGATCCTTCAGCACCCTGATTCACTCCCGAGCACATAGTTATAAGCAATTCAAATTCCAAAAATGAATATTGACATTTCTTTTCTATTTTCCAGCCTGTTCTTCAATAGGGATATAGTAACCATATAACATCTAGGCACATATAAAAAATAAGTTACACATTACATTAACAAATTGCACACGTTACTTTCCACTGTGCAACCAAACTTGACACAATAAAAAAAAAACTAGACTTTCACAGTTGATGCTGGGTTATACTCAATAATATGTAGACAAGTGCCTTATTTCATTAGCAGAGATCAAATTCTAGGTATAACTGGTAATTTCTTTATCTTACAGGAACCCTGTGGCCAAATATCAATTTTAGGAGAACTAGGTGTTCCTTTATAGAACATTTAATGACATTAAATTTAACTGGAGAGAAACCTCAAGGATGTAATTTATTAATAAATTGCGCACATGTAGAGTAAGCACATTTGTCAGGGGTCCAGCAACAACTGATAGTTTGCAGGGATTTAGCTGTAGTTCACCTCCATAACTAAATATTACACCAAAACAAGAGGCCCAAAGGGCCTTAACGGTCACCTGAGATTTGAAATATTTCGGCCAACTAAATTGACCCGTTTTCGCCCCACCCATCAGTCCTAATGGGGTCAGTCTATGAAGAGTATTTGATTCTAACATATAGTTGATAAGAAGATTTTTGAAATTTCAGTCAATTTGACCCTTTTTGGCCCCGCCCACCAGCCCCTGGGGGTCAACCAGGGCCAAGATGTACATAACATCAAACTGTAATCCCATGCTGATATTTTGATACAAGTTAGAATGAATTCCAATACAAATCCAACAAATAATAGTCAAAAATGTGATTTCCCTATATATACTATAGTAAAGTTTACCCCCTCCCCAGGGGCAAATGTGAGACCCCAAGGTCATGAAATTCACAATTTTGGTAAAGCACCTTAAGACCCTTCCATCTATGAAGAGTATTTGATTCTACCACATCTGAGAGTAGAGAAGAAGATTTTTGAAATTTTAGTCAATTTGACCCTTTTTGGCCCCGCCCACCAGCCCCTGGGGGTCAATTAGGGCCAACATGTACATAACATCAAACTGTCATCCCATGCTGATATTTTGATACAAGTTAGAATGAATTCCAATACAAATCCAACAAATAATAGTCAAAAATGTGATTTCCCTATATATACTATAGTAAAGTTTACCCCCTCTCCAGGGGCAAACGTGAGACCCCGGGGTCATTGCAAATTTACCCCTTTTGGTTAAAAACCCCCCAAAAAAGGGGCCCCTTCAAAAAAAATTTTTTATAAAGAGTTTGGGTTTGGGGACTCCAAACCAATTTTTTTTTTTCGAAAAAGTTTTGAATCCATGCTATCTCCCCAACCCCCTTATTTCTCGCCTTTATCTAAAAAAAACCTAGGACAAGAGCATTTTTGTATATAATTGAGTCAAAACACACACACAGGACAGTGGGCCGGGCTAGGGACAACAAAACTACCAAAATAACCAACAGAAATCGAACCGGGGTAGTGACCACAGAACAACCAATCACATCACCGAACACCGAACCGGGCTAGGGTCAAGAGTACAACCAGAAAAAAACACCAAAAATCGAACCGGGGTACTGACTACAGAACATCCAGACACACCACGGGACTACGAAACACGCGTCATACAGCTACCATTGAAATAAATACTATATTTTCCTATTAACCTGGTCGATGGCCCCCTTTACACTGTACGCAGGCCCATATTTTCATTATAAACAAGCTCAGAATCTAATTTCCTGCTTAAATTCTGCCAAAATACCTCCATGATGAAAATCCCAGCCGAACATGTTCACATGGGTCCCGTAATCTGGTGTCCAGGGACGCTGAACGGCATAAAATGTCAAATCTGGTAGCTCCCTATAGGGACCACGGAACCAAATGATTTCCCATAGACGGTAATGTTAACGTTTATCACTGTACTGCTTAAATGGAGTTTTCAACACTGGTACAGTAGCAATAATTTTGAAGTATGTCATCTCGGAAACCTCTAAATGGAATTATAAAAAATTCTACCAATTTGAACTTTTTTTATATGGGGGCCGCCACCTTGTATTGAAATCAGCACCAAAAATTCATCTAAATTAACAACAAAATACACACTTTACTCCCCCTGACAAAAACAGGCTAGCAAAAAAATAACTGTTTTTCTATATATTTTACATCTATATGTATTGCCCAACCCACATATTAAAACTTTGGAAACTTCTCTCACCTTAATATCCAATCAGTAGGCCCCGATGTATTCACCTTCCTATTAAATCTTCTGCCCAAACGGGGAAAACCCACATTCTATTTTTAGCTCACCTGCCCGAAGGGCAAGTGAGCTTATGCCGTGGTGCGGCGTCCGTCGTCCGGCCGTCCGTCCGGCGTCAACTTTTCCATTCAAGCAACTTCTTCTCAATAACCAAAAGGCCCAGAGACCTAATATTGGGCCTGTAGCATGCTGGGGTGAAGGGCTACCAAGTTTGTTCAAATGAATAACGTTGACCTTCATTCAAGGTCACAGGGGTCAAAAAGGCTAAAATCTTTAAACGACTTCTTCTCAATAACCAAGAGTCCCAGGGAGTTGATATTAGGTCTGTAGCATGCTGGGGTGAAGGGCTACCAAGTTTGTTCAAATGAATGACCTTGACTTTCATTCAAGGTCACAGGGGTCAAATATGCTAAAAAAAATTAAACGACTTCTTCTAAATAGCCAAAATACCCAGGGACTTGATATTGGGTCTGAAGCATGCTGGGGTGAAGGGCTACCAAGTTTGTTCAAATGAATGACCTTGACCTTCATTCAAGGTCACAGGAGTCAAAAAGGCTAAAATCTTTAAACGACTTCTTCTCAATAACCAACAGATCCAGAGACCTAATATTTGGCCTGCAGCATGCTAGGGTGAAGGGCTCCCAAGTTTGTTCAAATGAATGACCTTGACCTTCATTCAAGGTCACAGGAGTCAAAAAGGCTAAAATCTTTGAACGACTTCTTCTCAATAACCAAGAGTCCCAGGGAGTTGATATTAGGTCTGTAGCATGCTGGGGTGAAGGGCTACCAAGTTTGTTCAAATGAATGACCTTGACCTTCATTCAAGGTCACTGGAGTCAAAAAGGCCAACATTTTAAAACGACTTCTTCTCAATAACCAAGAGTCCCAGGGGATTTATATTGGGTCTGTAGCATGCTGCGGTAAAGGGTTACCAAGTTTGTTCAATTGAATGACCTTGATCTTCATTCAAGGTCACAGGAGTCAAAAAGGCTAAAATCTTTAAACGACTTCTTCTCAATAACCAAGAGTCCCAGGGAGTTGATATTAGGTCTGTAGCATGCTTGGGTAAATGGCTACCAAGTTTGTCGAAATGAATGACCTTGACCTTCATTCAAGGTCACAGCGGTCAAAAAGGCTAAAAATTTTAACAACTTCTTCTCAATTACCAACAGTCCCAGAGACCTAATATTTGGCCTGTAGCATGCTGGGGTGAAGGGCTCGCAAGTTTGTTCAAATGAATGACCTTGATCTTCATTCAAGGTCACAGGAGTCAAAAAGGCTAAAATCTTTAAACGACTTCTTCTCAATAACCAAGAGTCCCAGGGACTTGATATTAGGTCTGTAGCATGCTTGGGTAAATGGCTACCAAGTTTGTTGAAATGAATGACCTTGACCTTCATTCAAGGTCACAGGAGTCAAAAAGGCTAAAATCTTGAAACGACTTCTTCTCAATAACCAAGAGTCCCATGGAGTTAATATTGGGTCTGTAGCATGCTGGGGTAAAGGGCTACCAAGTTTGTTCAAATGAATGACCCTGACTCGCATTCAAGGTCACGTCCATCAAGTATGCTTAAATCTTTGAATGACTTTTAGTGAAAAGCCAAAGTGCAGAGAGACATTATTATATTGGTCCTGTAGCATGCTTTCAAATAACTGCAGGATCCATATACGAAAAGATCACTGCATTGCAGGTGAGCGATTTGGGCCCATTGGGCCCTTGTTTCTTAATCTCTCTAAGGAGTTAGTCAAAATCCCTAATAGTATCATACTTCTGCCTCGTCTGACTTTTAAGTCTATCAGAGGATAGGGAGGTCCAAAATTGTGGCCGCAACCACTCACTCTTTGAGTATGGATCTAAATATCCATGCTCTACGGCGACATACAGCATGGTCTCAAGCCTGCAGCCAAAATCTGTCACCGACTCTTCAGGCTTTTGATACGAATTAAAAACATCTTGCATGATCATGCCGTTTGTACTCACATCTCCAAAAAGATCGTCTAATTTAGAGAGTATGAGAGTGAGTGCTGGGTTCTCTCCCTAATGACATCATCATTCGACGTACAGTGCCCCGCAGAGACCTACGGACAGCCTGGGACAGCACACTATCTGTGACCTCGTCATCATTGGAAAGGCACTGTACCTCAAACCGCCATTCTCGAAAAGATACATCTCCCTTTATTGGAGGATCTTCTCCTGAGAATTGAGGAATCTTTGGTACCTCTGGTGCTCGAATGAGATGAGACTCATTATGGTGAGTATCATATCGGACTGATGGTTTTTCATCATCCCGATCCTGATTTGCTCTACAAGGGGTACTAGTTTTCACAAACTCCCCACTGAAGACAGGTTTTGAATCTTTCTTCTGGGTGATGTTAAACGTCCCCGTTGCACTTAAGATCCTAATAATTGCCATCTCCTCTGGAGACAGGCTCTGATCAGGTAACACCCTATCATCAGCATTACCATCTGCCCTATTGACAAATCCAGGTAATTTTATACAAAAAGATAAAGAAGTAATAGTATTATATATACAACAGTAACACACCTACAATCAATACTAGTATCAGCAAACTCGAGTTAACCAAGTGATTGGGAGTCCCCCTACCTACAAGGCGCTCGAGACAATATAACAGTAACACACCTACAACTAATACTAGTATAATAAAACTCGAGTTAACCAAGTGATTGGGAGTCCCCCTACCTACAAGGCGCTCGAGACAATATAACAGTAACACACCTACAATCAATACTAGTATCATAAAACTCGAGTTAACCAAGTGATTGGGAGTCCCCCTACCTACAAGGCGCTCGAGACAATATAACAGTAACACACCTACAACCAATACTAGTATCATAAAACTCGAGTTAACCAAGTGATTGGGAGTCCCCCTACCTACAAGGCGCTCGAGACAATTTACCAGCAGTGATTGACGTAGTATGCTTCTACTAAATTAACATACTTGTAAAACTATATAAGCACAATAAACAAAATTGTAGTGAATGGCACTACACACTCTATCAAAACAAATACTCAGTAATAGTAGTTAAATGACTTGAGTTAACAAAGTGATTGGGATTCCCCTACCTACAAGGCACTCTATAACTATCAAGATCAATCATCTTACACACAATCGGTTATCACAGCCCTGACAAATTTTTCCATCTAACATCGAGCTAACATAGCTCCAGGATGGATACCATCTTTATATAGACCAAAGTTTACAGAAAACCTTGACTGTTTCTTGGCCTTTCTATATCTGAGCAGGTCAACCCTTAATGAAGGAACCTTCACGGATAATTCCGAATTAACCGTGGACAGACGGTCATTCAAATCTAACAATCTTTCCCTAAGAATCAAGTCCTGTGTCCGAAATGATTCTGGTTCAGGATGACCCTTAGAGACATTCCACTCTACTATTGAATAGGGTGGTATTTCCACAAATATTAGTTTAACACTAGGGTATAAAGACACAAAATGTTTAAACTTGTAGATATAATGACATAAATATGCATGTGCTGACTCATTTGAAGAATGTCTCGGTTTAACATATCTACCCTGCTTGACCGTGAGATCACATGTCCCAAGCCAAACATACAAAGTCATATCACCATACAAGTCTATGTGATGTTGCAAATGTTTGTGTAACCAAGGGAGATAATACGCAAATCTCGCCCCAGCCTTACAAAGGAAATTAATATCTATCCCCAACTGTTTGGCTAAATCAATATTCCTAACTAAAGAAAACCCCTTACTGGATGTCAACACTTTTGGATGACGAGATAATGTACTGTACCATGTCATTCCACAGGTTTAGCAATATATTTTTCTAACTTACTGGTCATCACCTATAATCTGAAATTGATAAATACTCACAATTTCTTCACTACTCTGTATGCAACACAGCACCAGGTACCAGCTATGTGAAAAAAATACCTCTGCAGCAGACCATACAGCACTGACATTCTGTTAGTATGTGAAGACTGCTTAGTATCTTGCGCTGAAAATTCAAACGTTGAAAATAATATCAAAATTAATAAACGTACAGCAATGATACATATCACATACCCAGTAGCATTCTTATACACAGACTACAGTATAGAACACGAAACTAGAGACATATACACAACAATCTGCTTTATTTGTCTTGTCAAGCGTCGTGTGTGCAGGGTTTAATATTAGAAGTATATGATAAGCAAATGGGATTATAGATATCAGATATGAAAGTAGTATTATAGAAACAAAAATCTATAATATATATATATAATTTCAACTTTACAAAATATCGATAATCAACGGTGAGAAACCTGGCAAGTTGATAATGCTGTTCAAACCTACGTTCACACCTACTCCGTACTTACGAACAGAATACAATACAATTTACATATAACAATACATGAAATATAAATATCGCAGTCAAAAAATGTTCAAATGTCCCATAGCCGCGCACTGTGGTCCACTCCGTCCATAATCACTCACAAGTTCGGCATAGCGGTCAGTTCAGCACATATACACAAATACTCTGCGTTAGCCAAACGCTTCTCTCTATAGCCCGTTCCAGAAAAGAATGGTGGGGTATCCCTCGGCCCTCGTCAGGTCCATCTCCCAGAACTCTGTGAGCAATGATTCCGCCGCCTGGTTATTTAGAACATTGGGCGCCATTTGTCACCGGGGTCGTCAAACTCATAACCCAAGACAAGTTCGGTTTATCATTTGTGGTTTTATTATTTCTCATGGAGAAAGAAAAACTAAAAGTAAAATAGACAACAATATAACAATGAAACAGACCATAACACGACTGACGCACACCAAATAGATTCACGCCTCTCACTCCGATAAACACACACGCTTACATATGACTTCCCAGGCCTCCCACCAGCGGTATCCAGTGCCCTTTGCAGGGGTATAGGATGATGTATATTCGACTCTAGATCTACAAGAATACGAACGTGCTCTCGCGAGCGCGATCCGATCTAGAGTGATAGAAAGAGTTGTGGCGGCGTTAGTTAGGACAGAAATTGGCGGGAGAAATCGTGGGTCGCATGCAGGAGTGTGGTGGTCAGTGAACCGTCAATGTCAGAGGTCATGTCACATAATTATATACATACATTACATGGACAGCACATATAACACGTGCCGTAAATACAAGACTACTACTCACGGGTACTATACCCGTCCTACATCTAAATACTCTACATTCGTATATAGCATACATATATATATACCGTACACGGGTTACATACCTAAAACCTAACCTAACTAAGGAAGGCTTTGGGTTCTGTCCCCTGGCCGAGACATACCAGAGTCTTTAAAAATGGTAGTTGCTACTCCTGCTTAGCGCTCAGCATATTTGGAGTGGAACGACTGGTTCGCCCGTTGTCAGTATAATGTGACCGGGTGGGGTGTTCTGCTGGGTGTCTTCGGCAGTATGCTTCAGTGAGGTAGCACTTTAAATCGGCAAAAGTTCCGGCCTATCACAAGGAGACTTAACACGAACATACCGCAGCCTCCCAAAACACATACGCACTCACCACACGCATGCATGTCGCACGCACGGGAGGCCGTCCTTAAATGACCTTAGCTGTTAATAGGACGTTAAACAAAATAAACCAAACCAAACCTAACTATAAATACCTTAGAAGAGAAGGTGACAGCATGCAGGAACTCAATCCGTCAGACTGCCCAGTCTACAAGTAAAACCCTGAATTTATCACCCAATACGACACTAAACAACCAATCACAATACAGGACTCGCAGTGGTACACGGGTAAGACGGACTCTAACGAGAAAGCAAGAAACAACTACACGACAAAAACATCAACACAGACAGGGCACGTGAATAGAGTACAACAAGGGTCACAGTGACAGGTACACACACACAATACACAATATAGAGACAAGCTTGACTAGTCAGCTTACCCTCTGAACATACAAACAGGAACATCCCCTGCTACACAAACATAGAACAACAAAAAATTGCGATTTAAAAAAAATCGATTATTTTTTCGAAGTTTTTTTTAAGAAATATGTCTTTTAATGGCTGAGTCCTACTTAATTGCTTTAATTATTTGTTTTTGAAAAATGTTTTTTAAACAAATTTCCTTCTTTGAGACTAGTTAATTTGTTGCGATTATCCAGCATAGTAGATACACGATATGGCCGTTTGTGTTAGTAGTCTTAGTAGATTTTCGTTGTTCTATGTTGGGTTCACAGACAGAAGTCTTATTATTGGGCGAGCATATATAGCATAAAACACCACAGCGCCCCCATACTGCATAATGAGGAACTAAATAATGAGATCGCCCACAATCACAAAGTCAACGCGAATGCCGATAATGCAATACTGAATGTTGACTTAGCGAATACCGGATTGCGCAATGCAAACTCGTAATGACAATGTTGACGACTGGAATAATCAAACTGCAATATGCAATCTTAACACTGAATACATGAATGATAATAAAGGAAATGATAAGGTTCAATTCGCATAACACATGTTAATGTTGCAAACAAGAATGCAATAACGGATAGTTTAATATTTACTTGCATTCCATTCCATATAAGGCGTAAGAATTGTACCTCCTGCCCCCATTGCATGATCGTAATAGGCGACTAAATCTGTGATGTTATCTTTTCTCTTCTTTCTTAACAACTTTCTACTTCCCAATGCATACATCACTCACTACATGCATGCATGTCGCACACACGGGAGGCCGTCCTTAAATTACCTAAGCTGTTAATAGGACGTAAAACAAAATAAACCAAACCAATAAACCAATACCATCAGGAGACCTACTACAGGTAGACATAACCTCGCCATTCATATCAAAATTTTATAGATCTTTAGCAGGAAAACTGTGAATCAAGCTTAAAGTGATAAAAATAGGGCGTACTGTGAATCTCCTGTAACCTGTGACCTCTGTGATCCTCCTGTAACCTGTGACTACTGTGGTCCTCCTGTGACCACTGTGGTCCTCCTGTAACCTGTGACCACTGTGGTCCTCCTGTAACCTGTGACCACTGTGGTCCTCCTGTAACCTGTGACCTCTGTCATCCTCCTGTAACCTGTGACCACTGTGATCCTCCTGTAACCTGTGACCTCTGTGATCCTCCTGTAACCTGTGACCACTGTGGTCATCCTGTAACATGTGACCTCTGTGATCCTCCTGTAACCTCTATGATCCTCCTGTGACCACTGTGGTCCTCCTGTAACCTGTGACCACTGTGGTTCTCCTGTAACCTGTGACCACTGTGATCCTCCTGTAACCTGTGGTCATCCTGTAACCTGTGACTACTGTGGTCCTCCTGTAACATGTGACCACTGTGGTCCTCCTGTAACCTGTGACTACTGTGGTCCTCCTGTAACATGTGACCACTGTGGTCCTCCTGTAACCTGTGACCACTGTGGTCCTCCTGTAACCTGTGACCACTGTTGTCCTCCTGTAACCTGTGACCACTGTGGTCCTCCTGTAACCTGTGACCACTGTGGTCCTCCTGTAACCTGTGACCACTGTCATCCTCCTGTAACCTGTGACCACTGTCATCCTCCTGTAACCTGTGACCACTGTCATCCTCCTGTAACCTGTGACCACTGTCATCCTCCTGTAACATATGACCACTGTGGTCCTCCTGTAACCTGTGACCACTGTCATCCTCCTGTAACCTGTGACCACTGTCATCCTCCTGTAACCTGTGACCACTGTCATCCTCCTGTAACATGTGACCACTGTCATCCTCCTGTAACATGTGACCACTGTGGTCCTCCTGTAACCTGTGACCTCTGTGATCCTCCTGTAACCTGTGACCACTGTGGTCCTCCTGTAACCTGTGACCACTGTGATCCTCCTGTAACCTGTGATCCTCCTGTAACCTGTAACCACTGTGATCCTCCTGTAACCTGTGACCACTGTGGTCCTCCTGTAACCTGTGATCCTCCTGTAACCTGTGACCACTGTGGTCCTCCTGTAACATGTGACCACTGTGGTCCTCCTGTAACATGTGACCACGGTGGTCCTCCTGTAACCTGTGACCTCTGTCATCCTCCTGTAACCTGTGACCACTGTGATCATCCAGTAACCTGTGACCACTGTGATCCTCCTGTAACCTGTGACCTCTGTGATCCTCCTGTAACCTGTGACCACTGTGGTCATCCTGTAACATGTGACCTCTGTGATCCTCCTGTAACCTCTATGATCCTCCTGTAACCTGTGACCACTGTGGTCCTCCTGTAACATGTGACCTCTGTGATCCTCCTGTAACCTCTATGATCCTCCTGTAACCTGTGACCACTGTGGTCCTCCTGTAACCTGTGACCACTGTGGTCCTCCTGTAACCTGTGACCACTGTGATCCTCCTGTAACCTGTGACTACTGTGGTCCTCCTGTAACATGTGACCACTGTGGTCCTCCTGTAACCTGTGACCACTGTGGTCCTCCTGTAACCTGTGACTACTGTGGTCCTCCTGTAACATGTGACCACTGTGGTCCTCCTGTAACCTGTGACCACTGTGATCCTCCTGTAACCTGTGACCCTCCTGTAACCTGTGACCACTGTGATCCTCCTGTAACATGTGACCACTGTGGTCCTCCTGTAACATGTGACCACTGTGGTCCTCCTGTAACCTGTGACCCTCCTGTAACCTGTGACCACTGTGATCCTCCTGTAACATGTGACCACTGTGGTCCTCCTGTAACCTGTGATCCTCCTGTAACCTGTGACCACTGTGCTCCTCCTGTAACCTGTGACCTCTGTGATCCTCCTGTAACCTGTGACTTCTGTGATCCTCCTGTAACCTTTGACCTCTGTGATCCTCCTGTAACCACTGTGACCATTGTGATCCCTGTAACATAAGCACACATCATACACATGCATGTCGCACGCACGGGAGGCCGTCCTTTAATGACCTTACCTGTTAATAGGACGTTAAACAAACTAAACCAAACCTCTGTGATCCCTGTGACCCTCTGTGATCCCTGTGACCCTCTGATATGTGATCAAGGTTTCAAGTAATGTGTTAAATATTGACAGAATATATCGTATGTCGGAATACTAATATCACTAGAAATAACAAACAACTGCTCAATATGATATTGAAATATTCTATATCGCTGTCTGCCTTAAATGTACAAACACCCGACCGAGAGTTCGCTGTTCGTTATACCTAATTAGACCCATCATGTCGTGTGTTTAAATATTAAAAACAGCTGAACGACTCTGTAAGAATACTCGCATGATTACTGCATATTTCATAAGTCGCTCAAATTATCTGCTTGTCTAATCAATTCGTATACATAGTTTTTCTACAGTCGGTTACATGTTTTCCAGCTGTTCAAAATATTTACGGCGCCATGTAACAGAGCTTGAATCTCGTGAGAGTTTCCGTGGTGATGGCGGTCGTCTCTACAACATGTAGGCTTCAAATATCAAAACTTCTATTTTACTTTTCAAGTTTCGAAATGCCCGAATAATTTTACCATACGTCTTTCTTACCTAATCGGAAGTGACAGTTTCTAACCCATATCGGTCATTATCGGCCCCCTTGTATCTACCCTTTCCTTAAATGACCTTAGCTGTCGATATGACGTTAAACAATTATACAAACAAAAATCTTTCGTTATAGTTCGATCTGACAGTTTGATTTTGTTTATCGCCTCCTCATCCTGATATCACAATATTGAATATATTTAATATTTGCTGTTAACTAGATTAAAATTGGGGTGGTTTTTCATCTGATTATTTTTATCTTTCTTTTTGAAGGGGGTTTCAACTTGTATAGCATATCCATTTTCCAATAGATACAAAAGATTAAATACCCCGGGCCGCGGCTTTGTGTCACAGTTCTAAACATTATCACTTATAAAAGGTCTGTAGTGTTATACGTACGAAAGACTTACCACCAGCCCTCCATTATCCCTCTGCCAACCTCGTGTGCAAAGGGGTTCCGTCCGTTCGGAGTCGTTTTCCGCACGATATATTTTGAAAGTATATGCTTAGAAGACTTATCACCTGAATCCCTTGCTTAAGTTTGATCATCGGCATGTTCCGAACATATTTCATGAGGCTGCTGTGATTGTATTGGCCGATAGCTTTCCGCACGAAATCTTTTGAAGGAATTATAGGATTTTGATGAAACTCGCTTGGTAGATTTGTTACTTATTATATTGATTACTTTCACATGACGCCCTGCAGGTAGGGCGTAAGAATTGTACCTGCTGCCCCCATTGCATGATCGTAAGAGGCGACTAAATTTGGGATCTTATCTTTTCTCTTCTCTCTGAACAACTTTCTTCCTAATGTCTCCCTTGACAATGCCTCACTTTTGGCCATTAGTTGAGCGTTCGCCCCTGTGAGGGAGGCTTTGGGTTCTGTCCCCTGGCCAAGACATATCAGAGTCTTTAAAAATGGTAGTTGCTGCTACTGCTTAGCGCTCAGCATACAAGGAGGGGGACGACCGGTTCGCCCGTTGTCAGTATAATGTGACCGGGTGGGGTGTGCTGCTGGGTGTCTTCGGCAGTATGCTTCAGTGAGGTAGCACTAAATCGGCAAAAGTTCCGGCCTATCACAAGGAGACTTAACACGAACATACCGCAGCCTCCTAAAACACACATACGCACTCACCACACGCATGCATGTCGCCCGCACGGGAGGCCGTCCTTAAATGACCTTAGCTGTTAATAGGACGTTAAACAAAAGTGTTTAATTTCGTTTTAATCATATTATCGTGTTTATGACATAGAAAGACAGTGGTGTAGAAGGTTATAGAGAGAAAGTGATTAATGTAGTAGTAATTAATTAACCACGAGTCCGTTAACAGCCCTTCTTTGTCGTTGGGACATTTTCAGTCATTTATTCATTATCAAAGAACTATTAGCCTCAGAAAACAACAATAATCCTTTATCACCGGTGCATCCGGGCACTGCTTATGAATTTTGCATGTGATATTGGTCGACTTTGTGAAAGATAATTAATGAAATCGTCCATAATGGGACAGATATTGGAATTCTAATAATCCTCGGGTTATACAAAGGACAACATCATAAATATATCATAACCGTATATATATATCTGATCACATTAATGTTATACAGGTAGGGCGATAAGAATACTCGGAATTTCGATACCCCATAATGCTTTGCGCACGACAGGAGTTCCGGTTGCTAGGTGAACGTAAACAAACTACAGCGGATCGGTTGCCCGCTCAAAACTATCGCTTCGTTAAAATGGACGTTAAACAAAAGAAACCAAACCAAACTTAGATTTCTTTTTTCAAATTTATTATTATATAGTATTGTAAATTATTCGCCTCAACAACTTAACCTATTTTTAAGTTTAAACCTTTCACCTATTACAGTGTTTAGACTCTAGCTAGCCCGACTGTTGGAGAGTTTTGTGTGTATTCCATCTTAATGTTGGGAGTGTTAAATAAAAAAAAAAGTGATTTTGCGAAGATCGTACTCGGTGAATACGACATGTTTCTTACTGAGGCCCATTAAATGACCATACCCCGTGAATATGACATTGTTTCTTACTGAGATCCATTTAGATGGCAATAGTCAGTGAATACTGTTTGTACATAACTAAATCGCTGACGTCCAGGATACATAATTCCTCCTTGTTCATAAAATCCAGGGTTAATTCAATTCACAGGAGTTTTAGATTTCTCTATTATTGTCTTCATCAAAATGGTCATTTCTTTATACTGTCACATCTACACATTGCTCAGTTCGTTTTAATGTGTAACTCATACAGATTAGACACTAACGAATAAATAAAATAAATAGAAATCGAACCATCCTTGGACAAGGTATTCCTGGAATGTTTTGTTTTTTTTCAATTCTTTTCTAATCATTGATAATAATATTATTTTGTAATCGTATTTATCATATGACTACCGTTATATACGGTGTCATAAACCCATCACGTAAATTTTCTTTATGACACTAGTGTCATAACACCTTTCGCTAGCCTACGTACGCTGATTGGCTGGTTCTGTGAGAACTATTCATACGCGTGGGAACGACCTACTTTTTACTACGACTCGTAAAAATGGCGACTAGTAAAATGACAAAGTTTAAAGTTTGCGATGAAATCAGGATTGACAACAAAGGCAAGGGCCGTATTAAGAAGCTACTGGAAAAAGATGAGTACACTGTTCAGATTGAAGGAATCGATTTCGAGTTTGATTGTACAGCCGATCGGTTGGTGTTAGAAGTTAAGTCGGGTCTGGGGTTGTAAAGCAGACGACAGATCAGGTCACGACAGGGGCAGAGCAAAGACATATTCGCATAGACAACAGTGATATCGATGATTTTGTAAACAAACAAGCAAACAAAAACACTTTGTCAAAAACTTTTTATGATTTGAAGCTTCTTCGTCAGTTTTTGAGCCTGGAAAATGCAAATCGTGAAATTGATAAAATCCCACCACAAGAATTGTGCCCCCTCCTTTGCAAATTCTTTATAGGAATACGGAAACAAGACGGTTCCAATTATGAACCGAGTTCGCTGCGTGGTTTTATGAGTTCGTTTGACAGGCAATTGAGACGGTATGATTATGGTTACTCTGTGGTCAGTAGTGTTGAATTTGGGAAAGTCCGAGAAGTTCTGACAGCTAAACAACGGGAGCTTAAGAAGGAAGGAAAGGGGAACAAACCAATGAAGGCACAACCTATTTCAGACGAGGAAATTGAAACTCTGGGAACCGGGCCAGCTCGGATGTAGCAACCCTGACAGTGTGATAAACACACTATGGTTTTTCAGTACTGTCCATTCCGGACTACGTGGTTCCGATGAACATAGATCAATGTAGGAGTTAATTTGTGCCGAGATGTGTCAGGGGAAGAATATCTTGAATTTGATGGAAGACAAACTAAAACGCGGAAAGGAACAAACCCGAGGGACGTCCGCGCTGTAAAACCAAAAATGTGGAGTAATTCCGAGAACCTAGAAAGGTGTTCTGTAAAAGCATACAAATTCTACAAGAGTAAACGTCCTGCAAGTTACTGTGATCCCTTTTACATAGCCACACATACAAAACAGGGAGGATTGAAAGGCGCAGACCAGTGGTTTAAAAACAACAGCCAATAGGTGTAAACAAACTTACCCAAATAATGAAGAAAATGGCCATAGCTGCAGGTCTCCCAAATGACAAAAAACTTTTGAATCACAGTGCCCGCAAACACTTGCTTCAAAAACTAAATGAACAGAACATTCCTCCGAATCAGATAATGCAGATCACTGGACATCGGAATTTGCAAAGTGTTAACAATTACAGCCATGTTAACGACACCCAGCATAAGAACATTTCACGAATCCTATCCAACACAACGGTTACTCAGAATAACATGCTGACACTGTCGTCGACAAACACGTGTAATGTCAACACAAACAACACTGCCAACAAATCGGCATCCAACGTCGCTTTTCATGGCAGTCTGAACACAATGTTCAGTGGGAATATTCACGGTGGAACATTTCACATCTCCATAAACTCCCGCGAGGACGAGGATAAACACAAAGCAGTGAAAAGGCGCCGTACAATGGTTCTGTACGACAGCGACAGCGAATAGACATTTGTACAACGAAGCCTCCATTATCGCGCCAAGTGACGTCACGGCTTCGTCACACCAAAAACAGTCGCTCATGTACTTTCAAACTAAAATATTTTCGTCATTGTTTCAAATACCAAGGACAATTTATCTATTAAAGATTAAATGAAAAAATGCTGAAATTTTGTTTTGAGACGTGTATTTAATAAAATGAATCCTTTTCAAGAGTCAGTTGTGTTAGAACTATTTCTTCTCTCGTCGGTATAATTGACCTACTTCGAAGGTTCGGGTGATTTGGTTGAGATGTGACGATTCAAGGCAAAAGAGAGAATCAGTTTTTGATGGGGAACGATGAACGAAAACGTCATATGATAAAAAGAATATGTAATTCGTTTCCCTTCATATTAGATTTATGATACTCGTTTAGAATTTTTTATTTTTGCTCGCCAGAGGCTCGCAAATATAAAAAAAATTCAGAACTCGTATCATCAATCTAATATGAAGGGAAACTCATGACAGATCCTCTATATCTGTCAATTAACGTATTTGATTAGACATGCTAATATATGAGCCATATAAATAGAGGTATAGATATAAGTCTTTAACGTTTTATCTTATGGACATTGGTATATAGTATCGTAGTTTATCTCATTCACCGGTAAAACGGACATTATCTGGATTCTAAATACATTACGCCTCATATATGTATATCGTTCATTTATAACACTTTCTCACTGTCTGCTTGAACAGCAATCGGTACCGTCATGCTATTAGAATGTGACCGGGTGGGGTGTCTTCGGCAGTATGCTTCAGTGGGGTAGCACTTTAAATCGGCAAAAGTTCCGGCCTATCACAAGGAGACTTAACACCAGCATACCACAGCTTCCCAAAACACACATACGCACTCACCACACGCATACATGTCGCACGCACGGGAGGCCGTCCTTAAATGACCTTAGCTGTTAATAGGACGTTAAACTAAATAAACCAAACCAAACCAAACTATTAGGGAGGTGCTTACCTTTGTTTCGCTTGTTCATACAACGATATGGGTCGATAATGGTCAACTCGGAGCCATACCAATATAATTCGATTCATTTTTATTTCCTTTGGCTTGACAGTCACTCAGTTTTGTGCAAACATAATACATAATACTTCATATGAGTGGGACGACTGGTTCGCCCGTTGTCAGTATAATGTGACCGGGTGGGGTGTGCTGCTGGGTGTCTTCGGCAGTATGCTTCAGTGAGGTAGCACTATAAATCAGCAAAAGTTCCGGCCTATTACAAGGAGAATTAACACGAACATACCGCAGCCTTCAAAAACACATACGCACTCACCACACGCATGCATGTGGCACGCACGGGAGGCCGTCCGTAAATGACCTTAGCTTTAATAGGGCGTTAAACAAAATAAACCAAACCAAACCTCTGATGCTGAATCATCAAGTTTCGCGGCGGACAAATTGCTTTGAAGTTTCGTGGAGGAACATTCACCGCGGATTTTGGTGAGCCAATGGTCATCAGTAATCGTGATGACGCCGTTTTCAAAGTCCCTGGTGTGGATTTAGAATGAGAAATCGCGGTGATTGACCCCTTGACTAGATAAGTTACGCGGTGTCTAGGGGAATTTGTAGGCATTCCTAAGAGCCGGACTGTACGACATGTGTTTTTACATCTTGTATCGCTTACACCAATGTTTCAGGTACAACAATAAAACATGTCCATAGTGACTACCATGACAACCAATCTTTCAAATAAAAAGAAACAGTGGTATGCACATCTAAACACGGTCCCCTGGTACCAATTGGTCATATTATGATACTCTCAACCGAGACAATTACCATTTAAATATGTTAATGTCTTGTCTGTATTCCGTTAACTAATCGGACAGAATGAAGTATTAATGTATGTATCGAGGAAACATAACTTGGATGTCGATAGTTACAAATTAATCCAACTTCAGCTCGTTCTTTGGACCGAAATAAAAGAAGTGTATCTTAAGATGTTTACAGTATTGATCGATGGCTTGTGTAGCTGGTTAATATTTATGTCAACAGGGAGCGTTCGTGTAACGCCTGACTGATGTTTCAAACGGTGTATAATTCCAATTAGTGTTGTAATGAGATGTTGGTGGACGGGGCTAATTGATTTTAGCCATCATTTGATAGCGGATTATACGACGCTAGAGCTGCCTTATCACTGATGTATACAGATATTCCACCGTGGGGAATTCATATTTAGCATTAGCATTATATTAATAAAACAATAGGAAACAGTCTGACGAATATGATATACCAGTGAGCGCCATGTTCTTGATTCTAACATAGAACATGAGTCGAGGACAATGCTTATCGCTTTTCTACATATTTTCAATAACAGTAGATATTTCAAGTAAAAGTTGCCAACGTTATGGAGAAGGAAGAGACCGTTACCTGCCCGGATTTGTACAGACTACTGTATATAATGTCGGCTATCAGCAGTGTATTCAAATGTGTTATAGAAAAGTTAACTGTGATTCTATCAACTACGACAAAGATCAACTAAAGTGTGAAATGAACTCCGTTGTAACTGCCGGACATACTCTGGATGATATCCTAGAATTCAGACAAGGGTCACAACACAGTGTGGTCAACAAGACGGCGCTAAATGAGGATCAGGTAATCAAATCAGACAGGGGCCACTACATAGGGTTGTCAACAACACGGCACTGAATTAGGATCAGGTAATCAAATCAGACAGGGGCCACTACATAGAGGTTCCCCAACGAGTGGAGATTGTTTATCATTTTTATCCAACTCGAGTTAGTTAATTTTCTAATTTTGAAAAGACACGAGCTTTAGCGAGTGTCTTTTCAAAATTAGAAAATTAACTAACGAGAGTTGGATAAAAATGATAAACAATCGTCGCGAGTAGGGGAACTTGTTTATCCCATAACTTCTTTACTTACAAATGTACGCATGTCAAGTTCAAATTCTCCCAACGTAGCAACAAAATTCCGTGAACCAAATCACTACGGGACAAAATATAGTTCGTTATGAACGAAAGCTTATCATCTATTTTAGATGCACGACTCATATCTTCTGTACTATATTTGTACATGATATTATTTTATAAAACGAAATATAAGTTTGAAAGTCCTTGTATCTGTGTAATTTATTAATAGGTAACTTGTTTAAATAACTCCGCTCGAAATATTCGAAGACGACACCGTCATCGATATCGCGAAGTCGAACGTCACCGCTGAATATTAGACTAATCATGTCAGATTCAATTATCGGTCCTTTCCTGGATTTCGTAGGTATGCTATTACTGGTTATTGTGATGTTAAATGTTCATTCTGAGATTTATTTATTCAAGACATCGTGCATTTCAACAAATATTTCGGAAACCGAGCTTGAGTGTTGAGCAAGCCTAACAGTTATGTAGTTTACGTTTGTCAGTGTGTTTACACGAAATCTCGTCAGTTTACTGACATGAGACAAATGTTTGAAGATGATTTTAAATTTTTGTGTTTGGGATAAATATATTCGTAATAAAGGTAAGTGGAATGATAAGAAAACTTGAGTTTTTTCGTTGATTTGTTTTCTGTTCCGTACCGAATGACACCCACTAAAAGGGAAGCTGCCAAACAGTTATGTTAGATGGTGCGACCGTTTCATTGATATAACCATTTTGTATTACATTTGTACATTGTTTTGATAATTGCATTCATTGCTATCAGGATCCGCTGCATATCTAGAATCAAGGGGGGAGGGGTCAGTTTCAATTCGCTACTTATAGGCCTATAACCGATGCAATATCTCGCCTCCGTCGTCTATTTTACCATCAAATTATATTTCGTACGACTCAATCCCCAGATTAATCGACATTTCCATGAGGACACCCGGGGACCCCTCTCATCCAGTTTAATATGCTAATGTTGAGCACCAAAAAATCCACAAAACGTGTCCATGCTGATCTTTTGAAGACAGACGGCAAAAAAAAGAGAAGATAAGTGAGAGTAGTAAAAATAGTCCGTGGTCAAAGGCCAGAGGTTAGCCAATCAGATTCGTTGGAGGTCACAAATGACCAATCGGAGGCTTGGAAAGTGGTTACACACTGCGGTGTGTAAACAAAAACAATAACACACTGCTACGAATGTTATCACGTGAAATATCAGTTGTGAAACAAGCGTGGTTATGGGATAAATAGTGTTGTCAACAAGACGGCACTGAATTAGGATCAGGTAATGAAATCAGACAAGGGCCACTACATAGGGTTGTCAACAAGACGGCACTGAATTAGGATCAGGTAATCAAATCAGACAGGGGCCACTACATAGTGTTGTCAACAAGACGGCACTGAATTATGATCAGGTAATCAAATCAGACAAGGGCCACTACATAGGGTTGTCAACAAGACGGCACTGAATTAGGATCAGGTAATCAAATCAGACAGGGGCCACTACATAGGGTTGTCAACAAAACGGCACTGAATTAGGATCAGGTAATATAATCAGACAGGGGCCACTACATAGGGTTGTCAACAAGACGGCGCTGAATTAGGATCAGGTAATAAAATCAGACAGGGGCCACTACATAGTGTTGTCAACAAGACGGCACTGAATTAGGATCAGGTAATCAAATCAGACAGGGGCCACTACATAGTGTTGTCAACAAGACGGCACTGAATTAGGATCAGGTAATCAAATCAGACAGGGGCCACTACATAGTGTTGTCAACAAGACGGCACTGAATTAGGATCAGGTAATCAATTCAGACCAGGGTCATTACATAGTGTTGTCAACAAGACGGCACTGAATTAGGATCAGGTAATGAAATAAGACAAAGGCCACTACATAGGGTTGTCAACAAGACGGCACTGAATTAGGATCAGGTAATCAAATCAGACAAGGGCCACTACATAGTGTTGTCAACAAGACGGCACTGAATTAGGATCAGGTAATCAAATCAGACAAGGGCCACTACATAGGGTTGTCAACAAGACGGCACTGAATTAGGATCAGGTAATCAAATCAGACAAGGGCCACTACATAGGGTTGTCAACAAGACGGCACTGAATTAGGATCAGGTAATCAAATCAGACAGGGGCCACTACATAGGGTTGTCAACAAAACGGCACTGAATTAGGATCAGGTAATATAATCAGACAGGGGCCACTACATAGGGTTGTCAACAAGACGGCACTGAATTAGGATCAGGTAATGAAATCAGACAGGGGCCACTACATAGTGTTGTCAACAAGACGGCACTGAATTAGGATCAGGTAATGAAATCAGACAGGGGCCACTACATAGTGTTGTCAACAAGACGGCACTGAATTAGGATCAGGTAATCAAATCAGACAGGGGCCACTACATAGGGTTGTCAACAAGACGGCACTGAATTAGGATCAGGTAATGAAATCAGACAGGGGCCACTACATAGTGTTGTCAACAAGACGGCACTGAATTAGGATCAGGTAATGAAATCAGACAGGGGCCACTACATAGTGTTGTCAACAAGACGGCACTGAATTAGGATCAGGTAATCAAATCAGACAGGGGCCACTACATAGTGTTGTCAACAAGACGGCACTGAATTAGGATCAGGTAATCAATTCAGACCAGGGTCATTACATAGTGTTGTCAACAACACGGCACTGAATTAGGATAAGGTAATGAAATAAGACAAAGGCCACTTCATAGGGTTGTCAACAAGACGGCACTGAATTAGGATCAGGTAATGAAATCAGACAAGGGTCATTACACAGTGTTGTCAACAAGACGGCACTGAATTAGGATCAGGTAATGAAATCAGACAAGGGTCATTACACAGTGTTGTCAACAAGACGGCACTGAATTAGGATCAGGTAATGGAATCAGACAAGGGTCATTACACAGTGTTGTCAACTACACGACACTGAATAAGGATCAGGTAATGAAATCAGACAAGGGCCACTATATAGGGTTGTCAACAAGACGGCACTGAATTAGGATCAGGTAAACAATCAGACAAGGGAGTCAGAATAGTTTGGTTTGGTTTGGTTTATTTTGTTTTAACGTCCTATAAACAGCTATAATCATTTGAGGACGTCCTGGTTTTTTGAGGTGGAGGAAAGCCAGAGTACCCGGAGAAAAACCATCGGCCTATGGTCAGTTCCTGGTCTCGGGTAGATTCAAACTCGAAACCAAGTGTTGGAGGGCTAGTGGTAAATTGTCGGAGACACCTTAACCACTCGGCCACCGCGGCCCCCAGTATAATGATCAGTAAAATAATCAATATAATGGTCAGTGCAATGATCAGTAAAGTGTTCATTAATCATCGGTATATTGGTCCGTAAATGGTGAGTATAGTGGTCAGTATAATGATCAGCATAGATTGGCTTGGTTGTATTTGTTCAACGTCATATAAGCAGTTAAGATCATATAAGGACGGCATCACGTGCGTGTGACATGCATGCGTATTGTATGTGTGTTTGGGGAGGATGCGGTATGTTCGTGTTAAGTCTCCATGCGATAGGCCGGATTTTTTGCCGATTTATAGTGCTACCACACTGAAGCATACTGCCAAAGACACCCAGAGGACGGACCCAAATATATGTGTTTTAATGCCCAACTGTATTATATGTAAAATATTAGGGTTTATTTGACCGGGAAATACTTAAAACTATGTTTTAATCATTCGCGTACCGTACCTGGCACCCGCCCCACGTAGGTTTTGAACCCACCAGATGTGGAGGGCTAGTGATAAAGTGTCGGACCAACGTTTTTATCTTAAAAAACACCTAAACCACACGGCCACCGCGATTGGACGATCTATATTGGGAAGTGACAATAAGTATTTTAAATAATTATCAAGATTTTCTAAATGTTATTTATGTACCATTGCATCCTACCAATATTAAACACCATTTCTGTCATTCCATGCCACACACATACACAACATAGTCTTCATTATGTTGAAGGAGGTCGTTAAATGGTAGAAGTACTGAAGTCAGCAATACATCAAAACTTTTGGATTAAGAATTCTAGATTGTCAGTCATGGACATTTCCATACCATCGAGTTGTCATCACATCGTGATAATGATAACAATGTTGGAATGAATTACAATAGAAATCAAACAAATGATAAGTTTATCCCCTCCCAAGAGGCAAACATGAGACCTAAGGGTCATGAATCTCACAATTTTGGTAAAAGAACTTAAAACCCTTCCGTATAAGAAGTGTATTTGATTCTTACTTATTTGTTTTTAGCTCGTCACTTCGAAGAAGAGTGAGAGCTTAAGTCGTTACTCCGGCGTCGGCGTCGGCGTTGGTTTTCCAAATGTTAAATTTTTGGTGCAAGTGTTGAAAGGCATAGTAATTTATGGTAATATGGTCCCTGTGGGTGTCAAACTTTCCCCTGCCGGAGTAAAACTAAAAGATTTTTTTGGGGAAAAAAACAGATTTTTGAAAAATTTTAGACTTAGAAATTGTTTGCGTTAAGTTTTTGGTGCAAATGTTGAAAGGTATTAATACATCACTTTATAATTGTACTAGGGTACTGATAATTGGTAATATACCCCCACCTTGGGTTAAACTATCCCCTGCCGGAGTTAAACTAAAAGATTTTTTGGGGGAAAAACCAGAATTTTCAAATTTTTGGACTAAGAATATTTCTGCGTTAAGTTTTTGGTGCAAGTGTTAAGAGGTTTTAATACATCACTGTATAATTGTACTAGGGTGCTGATATTTGGCAATAGAGTGGCTATGGAGTAAGACAATCCTTTCCTGGAGTAAAACTTTAAAAAAAAATAGGATTTTTTTCTTTTTAAATCTGTGGGTTTTTTTGGGGTTTTTTTTTTTTTTTTTAATCTTTGGACTTTGTGTTAAGTTTATATTGTGAGTGTTGAAAGGCATAGTAATAGATGGTATTAGGTTCCCTGTGGGGGTTAAACTATCCCTTGCCGGAGTTAAACTGGAATATTATTTTGGGGAAAAAACACATTTAAAAAAAAAATTGCAAATGTTGAAAGCTATTTAACATCACTTTATGATTGTACTAGGGTGCTGATATTTGGTAAAAGAGTCCCTATGGAGTTACACTATCCCTTCTCGGGGTGAAACTGAAAATAAAACAATGTGAAAACGCTCACAGTAGACAATTTATACCGGTCCACATTTTTCAAGGGAGACAACTCTCATTAGGATAATATTTTGTAAAAAAATTGAAGAAATATGTCCAAAAGCAATTACATTTGTATTTAATATATTCATTTAATCTACAACAGCATAGCTTGTCTCCCGAATGTTTGTCAATAAATAATTTATATATATATAAATTGGTATGGTTTTGAAAATTGCATCAATTCACAAAGCATAATCTGATCAAGTAAACAATATAAATATTATTAATGTAATTTGCGAAACCATTCCAATTAATATATTTTAATTAATTATTGACAAATATTTGCGAGACGAGCTATGTTGTTCTCCAACAGCTCTTTTTTAGAAGAAGTTAAGAAGCTTTTTTTATATCATCAATTAATTTGAACCTTTTTGGCCCCGCCCATAAGCCACTGGAGGTCAGTCAGTGCCATTACAGCAGGAATCCCATACTAAGAAGTCTAACCAAGTCTGTATTAATAATCTATTGTTAACTTTATTCCTTCCCTAGGGGGAAGCAAGTTTTTGTCATTTGGCCCCATCAGGCCCTTTGAGGGGGGATTGGTCGAGACCATATTATTCACAATTGTGGTTTACCTTTGACCATGGAAGCTTGCATTGAATTTTTTTAATTTTTAATTTTTCAGAATTTTTTACATATTTATACATTAAACATGACATACGACACTTAAGACACACTTTCAACACATTCATCCATTATCATATTACATCTAATACAAATCAAATCAATACCTGGATAGATATTAACAACAGCCAAACAAACTATGAATAGACAAAACAGGAACAAACACAGAAAAACAAGGTTTGTTCTAAATTTGACTCTGACCCCCTTTGTGCCTAAAGGATGGGACCAAATAGGGTAAATAGAGATTCGTCTTTGTATCACTACTAGTCATAAAGTTCTAAATGGAAATCAACCAAATTTGGCCAGCAACATCGTTTGGGGAAGGGGGAAAGAGTTTGTATATTTTTTTTATTCTGACCCCAAGGGGCCAAAGGGGCAGGGCCCAATAGGGGAAATAGAGGGAATTCCTTAAATCACTACTAGTCATAAAGTTATGAATGGATTTGAACCCAATTTGGTCAGAAACATCCTTGGTGAAACAGATTTTTCAAAAATGGTTACTTTGACCCTCCATCCCATAACTTTGTATGGCATCGCTGGACGTTAAGGGATAAACACAATTCTTATGTAAAATAGGCCCAAGGGTCTTTCCCCACCCTAAGAGACTTAGTTTCTTTACGCACAATTATGTTGTAAAAATAATCTGTAGGGTCTTTCAGTCCCTTTGGGAGTATATGTATTAACAAATTGAACATGAACATGAACTCTAGAGTTACCTTGTCGTTAATCCACTTCCCTTCCTCTAGAGTTACCTTGTCTTTAATCCACTTCCCCTCCTCTAGAGTTACCTTGTCGTTAATCCACTTCCCTTCCTCTAGAGTTACCTTGTCGTTAATCCACTTCCCCTCCTCTAGAGTTACCTTGTATTTAATCCACTTCCCTTCCTCTAGAGTTACCTTGTCGTTAATCCACTTCCCTTCCTCTAGAGTTAACTTGACGTTAATCCACTTCCTCTAGAGTTACCTTGTCGTTAATCCACTTCCTCTAGAGTTACCTTGTCGTTAATCCGCTTCCTCTAGAGTTACCTTGTCGTTAATCCACTTCCCTTCCTCTAAAGTTACCTTGTCATCAATCCACTTCCCCTCCTCTAGAGTTACCTTATCGTATATCCACTTCCCTTCCTCTAGAGTTACCTTGTCGTTAATCCACTTCCTCTAGAGTTACCTTGTCGTTAATCCACTTCCCTTCCTCTAGAGTTACCTTGTCGTTAACCACTTCCTCTAGAGTTACCTTGTCGTTAATCCACTTCCCCTCATCTAGAGTTGCCATGTGTACCACCTCTAGTGTCTCGCCTCCAACTGTGAGTCTCTGTGCTTGGTAGAGATGTGGAAGCGTGTGAATATTAACATCCCCGAGATTGGCTGATACCTCCTTGAGTGTTTGCGCAATGGTCATCAGTGCCTGAAACTGATGACAGGCCTTCACACATACTGCATACGTTAGCATAGCCACCGATGTTTTTACTGATAAGTTCAAATCCAAATGTCTCAGATGGGGTAACAATAGTGGGCCAAAGCACTCTAACTCTGCCTCTGATACACTGATAACCTCCTTCAAGAAACTCTGTTGTGGACAGTGGTGATCTTGAAATTCTAATGATATCTTTGATAAATTAAGTTCACTTATAAGTTAAAAAGATTATTCAAACTGCCATATGTACTGACATCTTTAATGCATTGTCCAACAGTGACCTGCACACAAGAAATTTTACTCTCATCAGTAGTCTTGTCAAAGATGTCCTGCGGGCACAAAACTGTATTCCCATCAGTAGTATTGTCAAATGTGTCCTGCGCCCACAAATCTGTTCTCTCATCAGTCGTCTTGTCGAAGGTGTCCTACGGGCACAAAACTGTATTCTCAAGATCTATAAACAGTTGCAGGTGGTCTATGCTCCTTTTCCTCTTAAGAGTACGTCCTAAATCATTCTGTAGAGTGGCACTCTTGCCATCTATATTCACCACTTTATACGGACCATGGTAGTTGGGATCTTAATTTCCCTTCTGCCTTGTAGCAGCCTTCCGTGCATTGTGAATTAGCACCGTATTTCCAACACAAATGTCCTCATATTTCCTCCCTTTTCTCTGTCTTTCTGTGAATTTTCCTTTCTTTTTTTAATGTGCTTTATCAATGTTTGCCTTAACTGACTGGGAAGTTCTCTGTGAGGCTTCTTTCCTCTGCGTAACATACCGATGTTGGGCCTCTTACGTTGATGCCGACGATACCTCATGAGCCGCCTACATTTAAAAGAAAACTATTATATAAATAACTCCATCAAATGAAAGAGCATTCTCGGTAATTTAAATTTGATATTTTGGCAAAGTATATAATTAGACTGATTCCCTTTTGTCATTTCATTCACTATAAATAAACTGGAAAACTTGTCCACTTTCTTCTCTTTGATAACTAATGGAAAATGTTTGCCATTCTAAACAGAGCACTTCCAATTTGTCTTGGTTTGAAACTCTGCCTGGCCTATTTTTGAAACCTTTACAACATGTATACATTCACAAAGAACTTTATTTGAACTAATTTGGACACATTTTACGAATATATTACTCTGGGCACATATTACGAGCACATTAACATAACAGGATAAAAAGAAAATAATGTTCTTTCTTTGCCAACAATTCTGCAACCTGAACATTGTGTAGTGTTATAAACCTTTACCCCTTGATGAAATGAATAAACTATATTATCCAAATTAACTTCTCACCATTTGCTCAAAAGTCCATAGTGACATTTTCCTGTAATGGATATATTGAACATGTGCCAACATCTGCATACCACCAAACTGTCATCCCAGGCTGATAATGTTAATCAGGTTAGAATGAATTCCAATAGAAATCAAACAAGAGTTTAGATTCCAAGGTATCTGAGAGTAGAGATTTTTGAAGTTGAAGTGAATTTGACCCTTTTTGGCCCCGCCCCACAGGCCCCTGGTGGGTAGGGAGCATATACTTCACAATTTAGGTTGACCTTTATATAGCTATAGAAGCTTCCTGCCAAATTTCATTGAATTTGGTTCAGCGGTTTTGGAGAAGAAGTCGAACATTTAAATTGTTTACGGACGCACGACGGACAAAAGGCGATTAGAATAGGTCACTTGAGGACTTTTTTGTGTTATTTGTACATCCCTGATTGATAGTTTTATCATTTTGGTTGAGCTACACTGTAGAAAGAGAATAATATTTGCACAATGGGAATATAATATTAAAATAACAAGTTTGTATTTTGTCTATTAAATTAAAAAAAGGAAAAGAACACATCTGTAACTATACATTATAAAAGCATATCACATATATATTTTTAAAATTTGTTTTGAATGTTTTACTGCAGAACACCTTTTTCCTGAGAACATTTCTGCTAATCTTTATAAAGCAACACTAAAAAGATAAACAGCAATAAATCACACGTACATGTACATGATGACATCATGGCTGGATCAGGTTGGCTTGCCTAAAAATGACCATAATAAATCATTATAACGGTAATATTTGAACTTGTGCTGACCTGATCCAGCCTTGAGAAATGCAAGCACAGGTTTAATAGGTCAAATATCACTGTTATAATGACTTATTATTATCATTTTGAGGTGAACCGACCTGAAGGAGTATATAATGAGCAATAGTGTTTTTCCTGTCTGTATAACTGTGTGCACAACATGACTCCATTCCCAGTCTGTTTTAGCCTTATTTTCCCCAAAGAGACATTAAAAGTTCCCAGTGATGTCCACTGATTAAAACTTCCGAAAAACACAGAAAAAATGAAACGGCAAATAATATACACCAAATAACTGAGCAGGGAAGAGGACAGTCAGTGGTCAACATTGGTGTGTGCCATGATATATACATCTAGAGTTCCGGCCTATCACAAGGAGACTTAACACGAACATACCGCAGCCTCCCAAAACACACATACGCACTCACCACAAACATGCATATCGCACGCACGGGAAGCCGTCCTTAAATGACCTTAGCTGTTAATAGGACGTTAAACAAAATAAACCAAACCAAACCAAACCATTACACTGCATTATAAAGCCTGGTAAGCATGATACTCGTGAAACAAGGCCATGTTTTTAACATAATTTACATGTAAAATGTTACCAATTTTCCAAAAACACTGTCACAAAACTAGTCAGTCATGCAGAGGTCCCTATCGTTTGATTCCTTTTGAAAGCATTGAAATAATTATACCGGTAATTTATCACGGGATAATCATCTGCAGCATGGCCGTATATTTACCAGAATACATATTTAAGATATATCTTATAAAAAAAATCAAAATATATAATTCTATGGAATTTGAGATGGCCGCATTTCTCATTGAATAGTATGTTAGGTTAGGTTCTTGTTGTTTCTTTTTTTTTTTTTTTAATAAAAGTTCAATTACCTATAGGTATGTATGTTGTAAAAACTGGGAAATGATCCTACACCCTTGTTGACCATATATACCGTGATAGGTTTGTTGAAATTATCAGGTTTTTGATAGACACATGATATGTATATAAATTACTGACCAATTCCACAACCATTGATAAGAAAGTAGTTGTGTGATTGTATCTTATGTCATAAAAAGCTTTATGATGGCATTTGATATTAATTTTAATAACCTATGATCCATTCTTTTACCCAAGTTTCATATTACCGACTTTTGATCATTATACCCTCAATTTTTCCCAATTGCTTTTTAATAGCATCTATCACGAGTGCCAAACCTTCATCAATCCAATTTTCTAACAATCACACATTTCATAAGAAAATGAATAGTCCAGTTCTGCTATAATTCTCCCTCATTCAACCCTGACTTTGATGGATAGGAGATGAAAATACAACATCCAGACCAGGACTCGAACCCGGGACCTCCGATTTCTAGATGGGAACTCCAAAATAAATAAAATTGTTAAATTGGTATATTTGGTATAGAAAAATCAACAGGGGTTAGTATTTTTCTATAATTCATGCTAAGCACTTGATGTCTAAAAACGTGTTCTTTTCATAGTGGTATCATATTTTTTTTTGTTATATATATATATATATAACTCTATTCACTGGCAGAATTTCAAACACCTGAAGACCGATTATAGACCAATAGATATTCTACATATCAGTCTATATATAATCAGTCTTTGACTTATACACGTGCTAAGCACCAATGCTCGGTCCAAAGAATCAGGATTTTCAATTTGAATCTGGAAAATAATAAAATACAGCAGTAAATGATACAGTAAATGATACAGTACATTTCTGCTACATTTACCTTTAATGTTGGTACAACTGCTTTCCCTACTGTTATATTTATTTGCGTTGAATCTTTGTTTACATTTTAAACGAGGTGTAACATACGCCGCTCACAACTGACAACGTGTTACAGATGTTAGCGGAGTATTAGCGGGTTACAGATGTTAGCGGAGTATTAGCGGGTAACAGATGTTAGCGGAGTATTAGCAGGTTTCAGATGTTAGCGGAGTATTAGCGGGTTGCAGATGTTAGCGGAGTATTAGCGGGTTACAGATGTTAGCGGAGTATTAGCGGGTTACAGATGTTAGCGGAGTATTAGCGGGTTACATATGTTAGCGGAGTATTAGCGGGTTACAGATGTTAGCGGAGTATTAGCGGGTTACAGATGTTAGCGGAGTATTAGCAGGTTACAGATGTTAGCGGAGTATTAGCAGGTTTCGCGGCATACTTAATATAATTATGTGACTCCTAGATCTTTATCATGGTGTTTTTGAATGTTGACACATTTGATTATCATCATTAACAGTGAAGTACTTGTATTATGATCCGAAAACTTGTAACTACAACGGCGGAAATGACCATTGTCATTGCACTTGCAAAGCACATGGTACACCGTTCCATCTGTTAGACTTCTGTAATCTTTGTATTCAGGTTTGAAGTTTTCTGTTCCTGTTAGCTAAATTAGTCCATGAAGATACAGTCTCTATCTGCTTGTTATCCTTTCACATTGTTGACAATAATTATACCAGGAGTATATCTTCTCATATAAAGATTTATTTACATCAAATGATTCCTGAACAAAAGCCTGAACAAGGCCTTTATTAGCAGCTCTAGTTTTGGCTTTCAATAATTCTTTATACATGTTTCTTCGTACTAAGTCGAAATGTGCCTAACTAACGATGGAACTATCCTAAATTTAGTGCATATTGGAAAGTTTGCATGATACGGTTACAGAGCTCCGACTGTATTATTAGCTCACCTGGTCCGAAGAACTAAGGTAGCACCATTACTGGGTTGGGATTAAACAGTGTACAAATGATGGGGCTGACCCCCTGGGGACCGGAGGGTAGGGCCAAAAGGGGTCAATTTGGCTTAATTGATATAAACGACTTCTCTGAAACTAAGTAATGGATATTGCCCATATTTGTCTGGTAGCATCCTTACGGGTAGGGATTCAAAATTGTAGAAATGGTTTTATCTTTGAAACCATTCAGGTCCCCACTCCATAATCATATATAGCCTTGCTGGGCATCAATATATTAACTCAATCCTGATGTGAACATTTCTAACATGTATTGTGGTTTGTTCAAACTGTCGAGGTAAAGCTTTGATGGTTGGTTGTATGTCAACTGGTACATTGACAACATGTTCATGAATAGGAAGTTCACGCATTTTCTTGAAAGGGATTCTTAATCCAACTTATTGTTCCTCAAGCTGATGCAAATCCAATTCAACTGGTTTATCAGGAAAAGAAATTTGATTGGCAGTTGACAATGTTGGCATTTTCCCACTCTTTAAAGCTTATAGACAAGTTCTACATATCCATTCTTTACCATTCTTTGATTTGTAACTAGTGGTGCATTTTGTAAAAACAGAGCTATGTTCCAGATTTCTATTTACTTCTGTTACAGAGTGTTTAAACCATGTTTGTTGACAACTTGTACATACATAGACTGGTCCTTCTGCTATTGTTTTGTGAAATTTAGCAATAACATCATTGAAATATATTCCTCTTTTACATTGCAATTCTTTCAATTTGAATGCTGGATCATTTCTCTTCACTTTTTGGTCCTTTTACCTGCCTTTCTTTCATTGATAATGTTTCTTAAAATTTGTCTACAAGATTGTTTTGCAATTCGTTCTTTTTCTTGGTAATATTTAGAACTCCGTGCCCGCTTTTTACTTTGAAGATATTTCATTCTTTCTGATGCACGCTAGTCATCATCAGTTCTTGCTTTCTGTTTACTCTTCAGTTCCTTCATTCTTTCATTTGTGCGGTAATCATCATCTGTTCTTGCTTTCTGTTTACTCTTCAGTTCCTTCATTCTTTCATCTTAGCTGTTAATAGGACGTTAAACTAAATAAAACAATAAACCATTGTGCGGTAATCATCATAAAGTCTACTTTTCCGATTGTGTTCTGCTTCATCTAATTTGAATTTTGCATCTGTTCTTGCTTTCTGTTTGTTAATGCGTCCTTTGTTCTTCCTTTTTCTCAGTAACTAAGCAATGTATGAAATTGATATTTCAGTTGTAACATCCCCTGGGATTCAAATTTATAATGGGACTGACACCCCCTCTCACCCCGCTTCCTGGGGTCTTTCATCACCCCTGAAAACTTATTTATTTTTCTTATCATATATAGCCTTGCTGGGCATCAAGATATGAACTCAATTCTGATGTAAAATTATGCCCATAGGTCTATTTCCTCCCAAAGGGACTTATAGTTTCTTTAAATACAATCATGTTGAATGTTGTTATAATGGAGGTAGAGAGATACGGCAGTATTACACATGCCGTTCACCTCGGCGGTCTGGGTTTAAATCCCCGATCGGACGTGGAAAATATGTTCGGTCACATGACCTACCACGTTGGTTTTCTCCGGATACCCGGGTTTCCTACCACAATAATTAAGACCCTTCGAGTTCTTTCATCCTAATTTGGTTTGGTTTGGTTTAATTTGTTTAACGTCCTATCAACAGCTAATGTCATTTAAGGACGGCCTCCCGTGCGTGCGACATGCATGTGTGTGGTGAGTGCGTATTTGTGGTTTGGGAGGCTGCGGTATGTTCGTGTAAAGTCTCTTTGTGATAGGCCGGAATTTTTGCCGATTTATAGTGCCACCTCACTGAACCATACTGCCGAAGACACCCAGCAGGACACCCATTCCGGACCAACAAGAGTGATTTATATGACTTGTTTCGCAATTGATGTCAATCAAAATTACATTTTACGATTTCATTTTGCAGAGATCATGTGATTTGTTGAACTGTCCCCTGAACACTCAATGCCTCAAGTTACGAGACAACACAGCTATATGCCACCCAGGTAACGCCATATATTATATAACATAAATACCTCCGGGTAAGGACGATAGTTATGTGATGGGCGTTATCATACTGATAACAGGGTAGTTGTGTGATGGGTGTTATGATACTGATAACAGGGTAGTTATGTGATGGGTGTTATGATACTGATAACAGGGTAGTTGTGTGATAGGTGTTATGATACTGATAACAGGGATGTTATGTGATGTTAGTTATGATACTGATAATAGGGTAGTTGTGTGATGGGTGTTATGATACTGATAACAGGGTAGTTTTTGATGGGTGTTATGATACTGATAACAGGGATGTTATGTGATGGGTGTTATGATACTGATAACAGGGTAGTTATGTGATGGGTGTTATGATACTGATAATAGGGTAGTTGTGTGATGGGTGTTATGATACTGATAACAGGGTAGTTATGTGATGGGTGTTATGATACTGATAACAGGGTAGTTATGTGATGGGTGTTATGATTCTGATAACAGGGGAGTTATGTGATGGGTGTTATGATACTGATAACAGGGTAGTTATGTGATGGGTGTTATGATACTGATAACAGGGTAGTTATGTGATGGGTGTTATGATACTGATAACAGGGTAGTTATGTGATGGGTGTTATGATTCTGAAAACAGGGTAGTTATGTGATGGGTGTTATGACACTGATAACAGGGTAATTATAATAGATGTTATAACACCGATAACAGGGTAATTATGTGATGGGTGTTATAACACTGATAACAGGGTAGTTATATGATGGATGTTATGATACTGATAACAGGGTAGTTATGTGATGGGTGTTATGACACTGATAACAGGGTAATTATAATAGATGTTATAACACCGATAACAGGGTAGTTGTGTAATAGGTGTTATGATACTGATAACAGGGTAGTTGTGTGATGGGTGTTATGATACTGATAACAGGGTAGTTATGTGACGGTTGTTATGATACTGATAACAGGGTAGTTATGTGATGGGTGTTATGATACTGATAACAGGGTAGTTGTGTGATGGGTGTTATGATACTGATAACAGGGTAGTTTTTGATGGGTGTTATGACACTGATAACATGGTAGTTATGTGATTGGTGTTATTACACTTATAACAGGGTAGTTATGTGATTGGTGTTATGACACTGATAATAGGGTAGTTATGTGATGGGTGTTATGACACTGATAACAGGGTAGTTATGTGATGGGTGTTATGATACTGATAACAAGGTATATTTTTTAATATTTCAGACACATGCCGACGAACAGACTATTTGTTGTCATCAAAACTGAATTTCTGCTTTAAAATCCATGATCAACTAGTCACTTCCGCAGACGCAGTACAGACATGTACGGATGAAAACGCCAGTCTGGCAGTCATCAATTCTGCTGAGAAAAAGGATTACTATGACAAAGAACATCTCAGATTCAAATTTTCAAGTAAGTTTGAGAACCAATAGTCGTCCAAATAACAACCAATAGTCGTCCAAATAACAACCAATAGTCGTCCAGATAACAACCAATAGTCGTCCAGATAACAACCAATAGTCGTCTAAATAACAACCAATAGTCGTGCAGATAACAACCAATGAAATCTACAGAGGGTGTCTACGGACGATAGGAATTATCTGTGATCATACAGAGGGTGTCCACGGACGATAGGACGTGTTTTACATATACTACCGGTAGATGGGTAGGTACGTAATGGCCGTGTGTTACGTATATATCATTGTATCTGTATTACCCTGTCTGATATCTACATTATATAACATTGTATCTTTATTACCCTGTCTGATGTCTACATTATATAACACTATATAACATTGTATCTGTATTACCCTGTCTGATATCTACATTATATAACTGTGTATCTTTATTACCCTGTCTGATATCTACATTATATAACATTGTATCTTTATTACCCTGTCTGATATCTACATTATATAACATTGTATCTGTATTACCCTGTCTGATATCTACATTATATAACATTGTATCTGTATTACCCTGTCTGATATCTACATTATATAACATTGTATCTTTATTACCCTGTCTGATATCTACATTATATAACATTGTATCTTTATTACCCTGTCTGATATCTACATTATATATCATTGTATCTTTATTACCCTGTCTGATATCTACATTATATAACTGTGTATCTTTATTACCCTGTCTGATATCTACATTATATAACATTGTATCTTTATTACCCTGTCTGATGTCTACATTATATAACATTGTATCTTTATTACCCTGTCTGATGTCTACATTATATAACATTATATCTTTATTACCCTGTCCGATATCTACATTATATATCATTGTATCTTTATTACCCTGTCTGATATCTACATTATATAACATTATATAACATTGTATCTTTATTACCCAGTCTGATATCTACATTATATAACATTGTATCATTATTACCCTGTCCGATATCTACATTATGTAACATTGTATCTTTATTACCCAGTCCGATATCTACATTATATATCATTGCATATTTATTACTCAGTCCGATATCTACATTATGTAACATTATATAGCATTGTATCTTTATTACCCTGTCCGATATCTACATTATATAACATTATATAACATTGTATCTTTATTACTCTCTCCGATATCTACATTACATAACATTGTATCTTTATTACCCTGTCCGGTATCTACATTATATAACATTGTATCTTTAATACCCTGTCTGATTTCTACATTATATAACATTAATATTATTTTATTACCCTGTCCGATATCTACATTATATAATTTATTTTATTACCCTGTCTGATATCATTACATATATAACTTGTATCTTTTTACCCTGTCTGATATCTACATTATATAACATTGTATCTTTATTACCTGTCCTGGATTATTATAACATTTATCTTTATACCGCTGTCGTTCACCTTCATATTATATTGTACTGATCTTATTCCCCGTCTCGATATCTAAATATAACATTGTATCTTTATTCACTCCTGTCGAATTCTAAACATTATAATCTTATACCCTGTCGATATTATTATCAGTTTTATCTTATTACCTTCTGTATCTACATTATATACATTATATAATGTATCTTTATTACCTCCTGTATCCTATTATATCATTGTATTTTAACCTCTTACCTACATTATTAACATTTTATCTTGTAACTCGATATAACATTGTATCTGTATGACCCTGTCTGATATCTACATTATGTAACATTGTATCTTTATTACCCTGTCTGATATCTACATTATATAACATTGTATATGTATTACCCCTGTCCGAGTATCTTACATTATGTTAAATTGTATCTTTATTCCCCAGTCCGATAATCTAAATGAATATATCATTGCATATGTTATTACCCAGTCCGATATCTACATTATGTAACATTATATAGCATTGTATCTTATTACCCTGTCCGATATCTACATTATATAACATTATATAACATTATATAACATTATATAACATTATATAACATTATATAACATTGTATCTTTATTACTCTCTCCGATATCTACATTACATAACATTGTATCTTTATTACCCTGTCCGGTATCTACATTATATAACATTGTATCTTTAATACCCTGTCTGATTTCTACATTATATAACATTGTATATTTATTACCCTGTCCGATATCTACATTATATAACATTGTATATTTATTACCCTGTCTGATATCTACATTATATATCATTGTATCTTTATTACCCTGTCTGATATCTACATTATATAACATTGTATCTTTATTACCCTGTCTGATGTCTACATTATATAACATTGTATCTTTATTACCCCGTCCGGTATCTACATTATATAACATTATATCTTTAATACCCTGTCTGATATCTACATTATATAACATTGTATCTTTATTACCCTGTCCGGTATCTACATTATATAACATTATATCTTTATTACCCTGTCTGATATCTACATTATATAACATTGTATCTTTATTACCCTGTCCGATATCTACATTATATAACATTGTATCTTTATTACCCTGTCTGATATCTACATTATATAACATTGTATCTTTATTACCCTGTCTGATATCTACATTATATAACATTATATCTTTATTACCCTGTCTGGTATCTACATTATATAACATTATATAACATTGTATCTTTATTACCCTGTCCGATATCTACATTATATAACATTATATAACATCGTATCTTTATAACCCTGTCCGATATCTACATTATATAACATTATATAACATTGTATCTTTATTACCCTGTCCGGTATCTACATTATATAACATTATATAACACTGTATCTTTATAACCCTGTCTGATATCTACATTATATAACATTGTATCTTTATTACCCAGTCCGATATCTACATTATATATCATTGTATCTTTATTACCCTGTCTGATATCTACATTATATAACATTATATAACATTGTATCTTTATTACCCTGTCCGATATCTACATTATATAACATTGTATCTTTATTACCCTGTCTGATATCTACATTATATAACATTGTATGTGTATTACCCTGTCTGATATCTACATTATATAACATTATATAACATTGTATCTGTATTACCCTGTCTGATATCTTCATTATATAACATTGTATATTTATTACCCTGTCTGATATCTACATTATATAACATTGTATCTGTATTACCCTGTCTGATATCTACATTATATAACATTATATAACATTGTATCTGTATTACCCTCTCCGATATCTACATTATATAACATTGTATCTTTATTACCCTGTCTGATATCTACATTATATAACATTGTATCTGTATTACCCTGTCTGATATCTACACTATATAACATTGTATATTTATTACCCTGTCTGATATCTACATTATATAACATTGTATCTGTATTACCCTGTCTGATATCTACATTATATAACATTGTATCTGTATTACCCTGTCCGGTTTCTACATTATATAACATTATATAACATTGTATCTTTATTTCCCTGTCCGGTATCTACATTATATAACATTATATAACATTGTATCTGTATTACCCTGTCCGATATCTACATTATATAACATTGTATCTTTATTACCCTGTCTGATATCTACATTATATAACATTGTATCTGTATTACCCTGTCCGGTATCTACATTATATAACATTATATAACATTGTATCTGTATGACCCTGTCCGGTATCTACATTATATAACATTATATAACATTGTATCTTTATTACCCAGTCTTTTATCTACATTATATATCATTTTCTATGCTGACCTCTGTATAACATAGTTGTACTCAGAGAGTTATGTAGAATCTATATCTATATCAGTGTAAATTGATACCTAAGTATACCATACCAGAATATTTATATATATATTATATCTTTACAGCTCGACTAGGATTCTTCGTCGCCGGATCATATCTTGGCGGAGTGTGGAAACTCCCTGACAACACTATACTGGACCAGTCCGTTGATTGGTCCACAGTCTACATGAACAATGACGGGCCGTGTGTGGTACTGTGGAGGATACCAGAGAAATATGTCCTCACTGATGGGTCATGTACAGCAAAGTATCGCTTCATCTGCGAGCAAAACTAAACTAGTTGGACTTTTTTAAACATTATTTTATAACGATGTTTTATTACGGAGATTTTATCGGTACTACTTTAGATGATCTACCGTGGATTTATCTGACCAGCCACCAAATATTGGTTTAAATGTGTAACGATATTGTGTCACCTGAACCTGGCAAACTGACACAGTAGTGTTTGTACTCTGTAATTACCCTTACTATAACTGTAAAATGACTTTTAAATTAGATGTCATTTCATAATGTCAGACAGAATTAAGGCTCTCTTGTAAAATAAAGGAATGAAATGTGTAAATGAATGTAAGGTGATGAATGAGAGCCCTCTTGTATGAGGATATATTTGTCAGGATACTGAAATCCAGGGCCTCAACCCTGGCAGCAGTCCAAATTGTTAAATGTTCTGTGGCATTAAAATTTCTTGTACCTTAAAAAAAATATATAGGGTACCATGTGACCTTAATATAACTCAAATCACGTGTATAATATATGTTGGTATAAAATAAGCGAAGGGGGAGGGGGGGGGGGGGGGGGGGTAAAAAAAGCTCTGCTCCTTTACCTTTACAAATCACAGGGTTACTATACGTGTATGTATACTGTTTATATCATGAACTACTGAACGAATAAGTACAATATTATTTCAGTCTTAACTGTTATATTGTACATGGTAACATATATCATTAGCTCTTTAACAAACCACTGCGCTTATAACCTTAACTCAAATCGCGGTTATTTTGTGTAAGGTACAGTAGCATAGATCCTTAACTCTTTATACAGTCAGAGTTTGATCATGTAAGGTAGCATATATTCTTAACTCTAAATCCTGCCAGAGTTTTATTATATAAGGTAGCATACAGCCTTAACTCTAAATCCTGCCAGAGTTTTATCATATAAGGTAGCATACAGCCTTAACTCTTAATCCTGCCAGAGTTTTATCATATAAGGTAGCATACAGCCTTAACTCTTAATCCTGCCAGAGTTTTATCATATAAGGTAGCATACAGCCTTAACTCTAAATCCAGCCAGAGTTTTATCATATAAGGTAGCATACAGCCTTAACTCTTAATCCTGCCAGAGTTTTATCATATAAGGTAGCATACAGCCTTAACTCTTAATCCTGCCAGAGTTTTATCATATAAGGTAGCATACAGCCTTAACTCTAAATCCAGCCAGAGTTTTATCATATAAGGTAGCATACAGCCTTAACTCTTAATCCTGCCAGAGTTTTATCATATAAGGTAGCATACAGCCTTAACTCTAAATCTAGCCAAAGATATACCATATAGTGTTGCATGATAATATCATAATTATACCCTTAACTCAAACTAAAATCGTAGTAAAATTGTGTAAGGTAGCATATATCCTTAACTCTAAATCAAGCAAGAGTTTTATCGTATCAGGTAGCATACAGCCTTAAGTATATAACCCTTAAACAGCAGAGCATTGCCCTATGCATGATGTATGTACGTTACACTCATTATTTATCTATGATAAAACCTTCAACGTTACGTGGGTACGTACACATTTTGTTGATAGCATACGATGTAATGTCGACCGCGACGCCGAGTTACTAAGAATTTTAGAAGAGGCATCCTGTCAAAGGACATGTTTAGTAAAAGAAAAATGTATCAATATTTCAAATGTAAAATCAATATACATGTATTCTGAAGAAATTTTTAAAAAAGGCCCTCTTGTAAAATGTTACGTGACGAACACCGAGACATAATGTCGGACGGAATTAAGGCTCTCTTGTAAAATGTCACGTGACGAACACCGAGACGTAATGTCGGACGGAATTAAGGCTCTCTTGTAAAATGTCACGTGACGAACACCGAGACGTAATGTCGGACGGAATTAAGGCTCTCTTGTAAAATGTCACGTGACGAACACCGAGACGTAATGTCGGATGGAATTAAGGCTCTCTTGTAAAATGTCACGTGACGAACACCGAGACGTTATGTCGGACGGAATTAAGGCTCTCTTGTAAAATGTCACGTGACGAACATCGAGACATCTGATGATGTAACCGAGTAAAAAAATAGACTGATTTGTAAAAACAGCAACGTGACCAACTTTTCTATAGTGTCGGAACATAGAAGTTTATCATGATTTTCGTGGCGTTGTTGGAACATTTATAATTTGTGGCTTGTGCAGGTCTATCGGCATACTCATTTCGACACTGTTTAGTATGTAAGTTTTTTCTGAATAAAACAATGACACTGTTGTCGGTTTATTGTTTTACCTCGCTGAACGACCATGGCGCAGCGTCCGTCGTCCGTCGTCCGTCGTCTGTCCGTTATGAAAGACCATGGCGCAGCTTCCGTCGTCCGTCGTCCGTCCGTTACATGTATGAACGACTCCATGGATGTTGATCATTTCGTGTGTAACAACTTTGGACGAACGGGAACAACTTTGTATAAATGGAGGCTCCCGTCTCCCACGGCCATGCGGGACAGAGCCTAGCACGGACAATTTTTTTTTTTTTTATCTTTCTTCTGATAGAGGAATGATGGCACGATCTGGTCCAAATCGGCTGAAGCGTCTTTTTGGTGAAGTAGAACAATGTTATAAAACGGTGTATTAGGTCCCATGGTTTAAGGGGACGGGCCAAACAGGTATTGTTTATTCTTAAAAACCCGTCGGAAGGCTGGATTCGGACAAAGATTTGGTCTGAATCATTCACGGATAAGAAACAAAGTACTCAATGAATTTTCCATTTCAACATTACAGGCCCTCGGGGTATCTTGTTTTTCGTGATAACAGAAAGAAGATACCAAGCAGCTAAGTTCATAACGTTATTTAATGATATATATAAAACTAAGCAAATTACAGAGATAATTCACAGTTGAAATGACTTATAATTATTCGTACAACTGCTGTCCTTAAGTAATCCTTTCCTACCGTTTCCTCAGAATTAAGAATGTTTATCAATCCCACAGTTAACGGTTCTGGGAATTATTAATCCAACAACATTCACAAAGCTCTCCTTGACAATTGAAAATAAGTTCTGAATAACAATTTGTCTCTCGTGGTATTTACATGTATACTATATTGCCAAATCTTTCAAGTACATTCTCCAACAGACATATTGTAAACACAATATTATGACACATCTCTCTTCAAGAAGATTATACGGTTGCAAGAGTCTTATATCTATGTAAGAGTTGTCTCCCTTTAACCACTTGACCATGTAACACACCCCATCCATGAAGAAATGAAAATTTTCCTGAAAAGGAAACTTTCTTTAATTATCAAATCGTATCTAACTTCTAAAGTGGAGCTGCTATAACAGAAAAATCATGACAGAATTTTCGATAGCATCCAGCCATACCAAGAAATCTTTGGCCTTGACAGGTGTTACCAGCCCCTGTCATACAACATGACCTAACAATTCTATAGTTGCATGACAAAATTCACACTTAAGTTAATTCATAGTCATTTTCATGACGGCGAACCTTTAGAAGAAGTTGCGAATACGGCGCAGATGTTCTTCCCAGCTGTCGTGGTAGATAATAGCATCATCAATGTAGCATCACAGCCGCCAAGATTTGATAGTACGCTATTCAAAACTCGTTGGAAACTTGCCGGAACGTTTTGCATATCGAACGGAATACCTTTATACTGGTACAGGCCTTGTGAACCTTTATACTGGTACAGGCCCTGTGCACCTTTATACTGGTACAGGCCTTGTGGACCTTTATACTGGTACAGGCCTTGTGAACCTTTATACTGGTACAGGCCTTGTGGACCTTTATACTGGTACAGGCCTTGTGAACCTTTATACTGGTACAGGCCCCGTGAACCTTTATACTGGTACAGGCCCCGTGAACCTTTATACTGGTACAGGCCTTGTGAACCTTTATACTGGTACAGGCCTTGTGAACCTTTATACTGGTACAGGCCCTGTGAACCTTTATACTGGTACAGGTCCTGTGAACCTTTATACTGGTACAGACCATGTGAACCTTTATACTGGTACAGGCCATGTGCACCTTTATACTGGTACAGGCCTTGTGGACCTTTATACTGTACAGGCCTTGTGAACCTTTATACTGGTACAGGCCTTGTGAACCTTTATACTGGTACAGGCCCTGTGAACCTTTATACTGGTACAGGTCCTGTGAACCTTTATACTGGTACAGACCATGTGAACCTTTATACTGGTACAGGCCATGTGCACCTTTATACTGGTACAGGCCTTGTGGACCTTTATACTGTACAGGCCTTGTGGACCTTTATACTGGTACAGGCCTTGTGAACCTTTATACTGGTACAGGCCCTGTGAACCTTTATACTGGTACAGGCCCTGTGAACCTTTATACTGGTACAGGCCCTGTTAACATTTATACTGGTACAGGCCTTGTGAACCTTTATACTGGTACAGGCCCCGTGAACCTTTATACTGGTACAGGCCCCGTGAACCTTTATACTGGTACAGGCCTTGTGAACCTTTATACTGGTACAGGTCCTTTGAACCTTTATACTGGTACAGGCCATGTGAACCTTTATACTGGTACAGGCCCCGTGAACCTTTATACTGGTACAGGCCTTGTGAACCTTTATACTGGTACAGGCCTTGTGAACCTTTATACTAGTACAGGCCCTGTGAACCTTTATACTGGTACAGGCCCTGTGCACCTTTATACTGGTACAGGCCTTGTGGACCTTTATACTGGTACAGACCTTGTGGACCTTTATACTGGTACAGGCCCTGTGAACCTTCATACTGGTACAGGCCCTGTGAACCTTTATACTGGTACAGGCCTTGTGAACCTTTATACTGGTACAGGCCCTGTGAACCTTTATACTGGTACAGGCCTTGTAAGCCTTTATACTGGTACAGGCCTTGTGAACCTTTATACTGGTACAGGCCTTGTGAACCTATATACTGGTACATGCCTTGTGAACCTTTATACTGGTACAGGCCTTGTGAACCTTTATACTGGTACAGGCCCCGTGAACCTTTATACTGGTACAGGCCCTGTGAACCTTTATACTGGTACAGGCCCTGTGAACCGTTATACTGGTACAGGCCCTGTGAACCTTTATACTGGTACAGGCCCCGTGAACCTTTATACTGGTACAGGCCTTGTGAACCTTTATACTGGTACAGGCCCTTTGAACCTTTATACTGGTACAGGCCATGTGAACCTTTATACTGGTACAGGCCCTGTGAACCTTTATACTGGTACAGGCCTTGTGAACCTTTATACTGGTACAGGCCTTGTGGACCTTTATACTGGTACAGGCCTTGTGAACCTTTATACTGGTACAGGCCATGTGGACCTTTATACTGGTACAGGCCCTGTGAAACTTTATACTGGTACAGGCCCCGTGAACCTTTATACTGGTACAGGCCTTGTGAATCTTTATACTGGTACAGGCCCTGTGAACGATTATACTGGTACAGGCCTTGTAAACCTTTATACTGGTACAGGCCTTGTGAACCTTTATACTGGTACAGGCCTTGTGAACCTTTATACTGGTACAGGCCCTGTAAACCTTTATACTGGTACAGGCCTTGTAAACCTTTATACTGGTACAGGCCCTGTGAACCTTTATACTGGTACAGGCCTTGTGGACCTTTATACTGGTACAGGCCCTGTGAACCTTTATACTGGTACAGGCCTTGTGGACCTTTATACTGGTACAGGCCTTGTGGATCTTTATACTGGTACAGGCCTTGTGAACCTTTATACTGGTACAGGCCTTGTGGACCTTTATACTGGTACAGGCCCTGTGAACCTTTATACTGGTACAGGCCTTGTAAACCTTTATACTGGTACAGGCCTTGTGGACCTTTATACTGGTACAGGCCTTGTGGATCTTTATACTGGTACAGGCCTTGTGAACCTTGATACTGGTACAGGCCTTGTGGACCTTTATACTGGTACAGGCCCTGTGAACCTTTATACCGGTACAGGCCTTGTGAACCTTTATACTGGTACATGCCTTTTGAACCTTTATACTGGTACAGGCCCTGTGAACCTTTATACTGGTACAGGCCCTGTGAACCTTTATACTGGTACAGGCCTTGTGAACCTTTATACTGGTACAGGCATTGCGAACCTTTAGACTGGTACAGGCCTTTTGAACCTTTATACTGGTACAGGCATTGCGAACCTTTAGACTGGTACAGGCCTTTTGAACCTTTATACTGGTACAGGCCTTGTGAACCTTTATACTGGTACAGGCCCTGTGAACCTTGATACTGGTACAGGCCTTGTGAGCCTTTATACTGGTACAGGCCTTGTGAACCTTTATACTGGTACAGGCCTTGTGAACCTTTATACTGGTACAGGCCTTTTGAACCTTTATACTGGTACAGGCCTTGGGAACCTTTATACTGGTACAGGCCCTGTGAACCTTTATACTGGTACAGGCCTTGTGAACCTTTATACTGGTACAGGCCCTGTGAACCGTTATACTGGTACAGGCCCTGTGAACCTTTATACTGGTACAGGCCCCGTGAACCTTTATACTGGTACAGGCCTTGTGAACCTTTATACTGGTACAGGCCCTTTGAACCTTTATACTGGTACAGGCCATGTGAACCTTTATACTGGTACAGGCCCTGTGAACCTTTATACTGGTACAGGCCTTGTGAACCTTTATACTGGTACAGGCCTTGTGGACCTTTATACTGGTACAGGCCTTGTGAACCTTTATACTGGTACAGGCCATGTGGACCTTTATACTGGTACAGGCCCTGTGAAACTTTATACTGGTACAGGCCCCGTGAACCTTTATACTGGTACAGGCCTTGTGAATCTTTATACTGGTACAGGCCCTGTGAACGATTATACTGGTACAGGCCTTGTAAACCTTTATACTGGTACAGGCCTTGTGAACCTTTATACTGGTACAGGCCTTGTGAACCTTTATACTGGTACAGGCCCTGTAAACCTTTATACTGGTACAGGCCTTGTAAACCTTTATACTGGTACAGGCCCTGTGAACCTTTATACTGGTACAGGCCTTGTGGACCTTTATACTGGTACAGGCCCTGTGAACCTTTATACTGGTACAGGCCTTGTGGACCTTTATACTGGTACAGGCCTTGTGGATCTTTATACTGGTACAGGCCTTGTGAACCTTTATACTGGTACAGGCCTTGTGGACCTTTATACTGGTACAGGCCCTGTGAACCTTTATACTGGTACAGGCCTTGTAAACCTTTATACTGGTACAGGCCTTGTGGACCTTTATACTGGTACAGGCCTTGTGGATCTTTATACTGGTACAGGCCTTGTGAACCTTGATACTGGTACAGGCCTTGTGGACCTTTATACTGGTACAGGCCCTGTGAACCTTTATACCGGTACAGGCCTTGTGAACCTTTATACTGGTACATGCCTTTTGAACCTTTATACTGGTACAGGCCCTGTGAACCTTTATACTGGTACAGGCCCTGTGAACCTTTATACTGGTACAGGCCTTGTGAACCTTTATACTGGTACAGGCATTGCGAACCTTTAGACTGGTACAGGCCTTTTGAACCTTTATACTGGTACAGGCCTTGTGAACCTTTATACTGGTACAGGCCCTGTGAACCTTGATACTGGTACAGGCCTTGTGAGCCTTTATACTGGTACAGGCCTTGTGAACCTTTATACTGGTACAGGCCTTGTGAACCTTTATACTGGTACAGGCCTTTTGAACCTTTATACTGGTACAGGCCTTGGGAACCTTTATACTGGTACAGGCCCTGTGAACCTTTATACTGGTACAGGCCTTGTGAACCTTTATACTGGTACAGGCCCTGTGAACCTTTATACTGGTACAGGCCTTGTGAACCTTTATACTGGTACAGGCCTTGTGAACCTTTATACTGGTACAGGCCCTGTGAACCTTTATACTGGTACAGGCCCCGTGAACCTTTATACTGGTACAGGCCTTGTGAACCTTTATACTGGTACAGGCCTTGTGAACCTTTATACTGGTACAGGCCCTGTGAACCTTAATACTGGTACAGGCCCTGTGCACCTTTATACTGGTACAGGCCTTGTGGACCTTTATACTGGTACAGACCTTGTGGACCTTTATACTGGTACAGGCCCTGTGAACCGTTATACTGGTACAGGCCCTGTGAACCTTTATACTGGTACAGGCCCCGTGAACCTTTATACTGGTACAGGCCTTGTGAACCTTTATACTGTTACAGGCCCTTTGAACCTTTATACTGGTACAGGCCCTGTGAAGCTTTATACTGGTACAGGCCTTGTGGACCTTTATACTGGTACAGGCCTTGTGGACCTTTATACTGGTACAGTCCTTGTGGACCTTTATACTGGTACAGGCCTTGTGAACGTTTATACTGGTACAGGCCCTGTGAACCTTTATACTGGTACAGGCCTTGTGAACCTTTATACTGGTACAGGCCTTGTGAACCTTTATGTTGGTACAGGCCTTGTGAACCTTTATACTGGTACATGCCTTGTGGACCTTTATACTGGTACAGGCCTTGTGAACCTTTATACTGGTACAGGCCCCGTGAACCTTTATACTGGTACAGGCCTTGTGAACCTTTATACTGGTACAGGCCCTGTGAACCTTTATACTGGTACAGGCCCTTTGAACCTTTATGTTGGTACAGGCCTTGTGAACCTTTATACGGGTACATGCCTTGTGGACCTTTATACTGGTACAGGCCTTGTGAACCTTTATACTGGTACAGGCCTTGGGAACCTTTATACTGGTACAGGCCCTGTGAACCTTTATACTGGTACAGGCCTTGTAAGCCTTTATACTGGTACAGGCCTTGTGAACCTTTATACTGGTACAGGCCTTGTGAACCTTTATACCGGTACAGGCCTTGTGAACCTTTATACTGGTACAGGCCTTGTGAACCTTTATACTGGTACAGGCCCTGTGAACCTTTATACTGGTACAGGCCCTGTGAACCTTTATACTGGTACAGGCCCCGTGAACCTTTATACTGGTACAGGCCTTGTGAACCTTTATACTGGTACAGGCCTTGTGAACCTTTATACTGGTACAGGCCCTGTGAACCTTAATACTGGTACAGGCCCTGTGCACCTTTATACTGGTACAGGCCTTGTGGACCTTTATACTGGTACAGACCTTGTGGACCTTTATACTGGTACAGGCCCTGTGAACCGTTATACTGGTACAGGCCCTGTGAACCTTTATACTGGTACAGGCCCTGTGAACCTTTATACTGGTACAGGCCTTGTGAACCTTTATACTGGTACAGGCCCTTTGAACCTTTATACTGGTACAGGCCCTGTGAACCTTTATACTGGTACAGGCCTTGTGGACCTTTATACTGGTACAGGCCTTGTGGACCTTTATACTGGTACAGTCCTTGTGGACCTTTATACTGGTACAGGCCTTGTGAACGTTTATACTGGTACAGGCCCTGTGAACCTTTATACTGGTACAGGCCTTGTGAACCTTTATACTGGTACAGGCCTTGTGGACCTTTATACTGGTACAGTCCTTGTGGACCTTTATACTGGTACAGGCCTTGTGAACGTTTATACTGGTACAGGCCCTGTGAACCTTTATACTGGTACAGGCCTTGTGAACCTTTATACTGGTACAGGCCTTGGGAACCTTTATACTGGTACAGGCCCTGTGAACCTTTATACTGGTACAGGCCTTGTAAGCCTTTATACTGGTACAGGCCTTGTGAACCTTTATACTGGTACAGGCCTTGTGAACCTTTATACCGGTACAGGCCTTGTGGACCTTTATACCGGTACAGGCCCCATGAACCTTTATACTGGTACAGGCCTTGTGAACCTTTATACTGGTACAGGCCCTTTGAACCTTTATACTGGTACAGGCCCTGTGAACCTTTATACTGGTACAGGCCCTGTGAACCTTTATACTGGTACAGGCCCCGTGAACCTTTATACTGGTACAGGCCTTGTGAACCTTTATACTGGTACAGGCCCTTTGAACCTTTATACTGGTACAGGCCCTGTGAACCTTTATACTGGTACAGGCCCTGTGAACCTTTATACTGGTACAGGCCTTGTGAACCTTTATACTGGTACAGGCCTTGTGAACCTTTATGTTGGTACAGGCCTTGTGAACCTTTATACTGGTACATGCCTTGTGGACCTTTATACTGGTACAGGCCTTGTGAACCTTTATACTGGTACAGGCCCCGTGAACCTTTATACTGGTACAGGCCTTGTGAACCTTTATACTGGTACAGGCCCTGTGAACCTTTATACTGGTACAGGCCCTTTGAACCTTTATGTTGGTACAGGCCTTGTGAACCTTTATACTGGTACATGCCTTGCGGACCTTTATACTGGTACAGGCCTTGTGAACCTTTATACTGGTACAGGCCTTGTGGACCTTTATACTGGTACAGACCTTGTGAACCTTTATACTGGTACAGGCCCTGTGAACCTTTATACTGGTACAGGCCCTGTGAACCTTTATACTGGTACAGGCCTTGTGAACCTTTATACTGGTACAGGCCTTGTGAACTTTATACTGGTACAGGCCTTGTGAACCTTTATACTGGTACAGGCCTTGTGAACCTTTATACTGGTACAGGCCTTGTGGACCTTTATACTGGTACAGACCTTGTGAACCTTTATACTGGTACAGGCCCTGTGAACCTTTATACTGGTACAAACCCTGTGAACCTTTATACTGGTACAGGCCCCGTGAACCTTTATACTGGTGCAGGCCTTGTGGACCTTTATACTGGTACAGGCCTTGTGAACCTTTATACTGGTACAGGCCTTGTAAACCTTTATACTGGTACAGGACTTGTGAACCTTTATACTGGTACAGGCCTTGTGAACCTTTATACTGGTACAGGCCCTGTGAACCTTTATACTGGTACAGGCCTTGTGAACCTTTATACTGGTACAGGCCCTGTGAACCTTTATACTGGTACAGGCCTTGTGAACCTTTATACTGGTACAGGCCTTGTGAACCTTTATACTGGTACAGGCCTTGTGAACCTTCATACTGGTACAGGCCCTGTGAACCTTCATACTGGTACAGGCCCTGTGAACCTTTATACTGGTACAGACCTTGTGATGTGACGAATAGCGATACATGGTTATTAAATATGAAAAATGAATGAAATAGAATATACCTAGGTTATATATGGATAGGGGCATTTATGTTTTGTGTATGTGACGGTTCATGGATATGAACATTTATGTTTTGTGTGTGACGGTTTATAGATATGGACATTTATATTTTGTGTATGTGTGACGGTTCATGGATATGAACATTTATGTTTTGTGTGTGACGGTTCATGGATATGAACATTTATGTTTTGTGTGTATGTGACGGTTCATGGATATGGACATTTATGTTTTGTATATGTGTGACGGTTCATGGATATGGACATTTATGTTTTGTGTATGTGTGACGGTTCATAGATATGGACTTTTATGTTTTCTGTGTGTGGGACGGTTCATAGATATGGACATTTATGTTTTGTGTGTATTCGTCGGTTCATGGATATGAATATTTATGATTTTTATGTATGTGACGGTTCATGGATATGGACATTTATGTTTTGTGTATGTGTGACGGTTCATAAATATCGACATTTATGTTTTATGTATGTGTGACAGTTCATAGCTATGGACATTTATGTTTTATGTTTGTGTGACGGTTCATGGATATGGACATTTATGTTTTGTGTGTGACGGTTCATGGATATGGACATTTATGTTTTGTGTATGTGTGACGGTTCATGGATATGGAAATCTATGTTTTGTGTATGTGTGTCGGTTCATAGATATGGACATTTATGTTTTGTGTATGTGTGACGGTTCATAGATATGGACATTTATGTTTTGTGTATGTGTGTCGCTTCATAGATATGGACATTTATGTTTTGTGCATGTGTGACGGTTCATAGATATAGACATTTATTTTTTTGTGTATGTGTGACAGTTCATAGATATGGACATTTATGTTTTGTGTTTGTGTGACGGTTCATGGATATGGACATTTATGTTTTGTGTGTGACGGTTCATGGATATGGACATTTATGTTTTGTGTATGTGTGACGGTTCATGGATATGGACATTTATGTTTTGTGTATGTGTGACGGTTCATGGATATGGACATTTATGTTTTGTGTATGTGTGTCGGTTCATAGATATGGACATTTATGTTTTGTGTATGTATGACGGTTCATTGATATGGACATTTCTGCTGCAAAGTCCAATAGCTGGGTTGTCGTGTCTGTGTACCGAAAGTTAAGAACTTGTTTTATTTGACTCCATGCTGTGTATAAAGAGACGTATGAAAAGTCCTTTGATTCAGGCTATTACACGTGGAATGATTTTTTTTGTCCTTTGAATTATTGATTTTTATCTGTACGATAATAATGAGATCGCGAAATAAAAGTCAATATTTCGTGACTACGATTACCACAATGAAAACAAAACAACATTTTATATGTTTAAGTCAATGTATTCACCTTTCGAATCGTTTCCCTGAAAACTGAACACATCTTTCCGTGTAAAGACGTAGATACAATGACTACAAATTAGAAACTGTGACTACAAATTAGAAACTGTGACTACAAATTAGAAACTGTGACTACAAATTAGAAACTGTGACTACAAATTAGAAACTGTGACTACAAATTAGAAACTGTGACTACAAATAAGAAACTGTGACTACAAATTAGAAACTGACTACAAATTAGAAACTGTGACTACAAATTAGAAACTGTGACTACAAATAAGAAACTGTGACTACAAATTAGAAACTGTGACTACCAATTAGAAACTGACTACAAATTAGAAACTGTGACTACAAATTAGAAACTGTGACTACAAATTAGAAACTGACTACAAATTAGAAACTGTGACTACAAATTAGAAACTGTGACTACAAATTAGAAACTGACTACAAATTAGAAACTGACTACAAATTAGCAACTGACTACAAATTAGAAACTGACTACAAATTAGAAACTGTGACTACAAATTAGAAACTGTGACTACAAATTAGAAACTGTGACTACAAATTAGAAACTGTGACTACAAATTAGAAACTGACTACAAATTAGAAACTGTGACTACAAATTAGAAACTGACTACAAATTAGAAACTGTGACTACAAATTAGAAACTGTGACTACAAGTTAGAAACTGACTACAAATTAGAAACTGACTACAAATTAGAAACTGTGACTACAAATTAGAAACTGTGACTACAAATTAGAAACTGACTACCAATTAGAAACTGACTACAAATTAGAAACTTTGACAACAAATTAGAAACTGTGACTACAAATTAGAAACTGTGACTACAAATTAGAAACTTTGACAACAAATTAGAAACTTTGACAACAAATTAGAAACTGTGACTACAAATTAGAAACTGACTACAAATTAGAAACTGTGACTACAAATTAGAAACTGTGACTACAAATTAGAAACTGACTACAAATTAGAAACTGTGACTACAAATTAGAAACTGTGACTACAAATTAGAAACTGACTACAAATTAGAAACTGACTACAAATTAGAAACTGTGACTACAAATTAGAAACTGTGACTACAAATTAGAAACTGACTACAAATTAGAAACTGACTACAAATTAGAAACTGTGACTACAAATTAGAAACTGTGACAACAAATTAGAAACTGTGACTACAAATTAGAAACTGACTACAAATTAGAAACTGACTACAAATTAGAAACTAACTACAAATTAGAAACTGACTACAATTTAGAAACTGACTACAAATTAGAAACTGTGACTACAAATTAGAAACTAACTACAAATTAGAAACTGACTACAAATTAGAAACTGTGACTACAAATTAGAAACTGTGACTACAAATTAGAAACTGACTACAAATTAGAATCTGTGACTACAAATTAGAAACTGTGACTACAAATTAGAAACTGTGACTACAAATAAGAAACTGTGACTACAAATTAGAAACTGACTACAAATTAGAAACTGTGACTACAAATTAGAAACTGTGACTACAAATAAGAAACTGTGACTACAAATTAGAAACTGTGACTACCAATTAGAAACTGACTACAAATTAGAAACTGTGACTACAAATTAGAAACTGTGACTACAAATTAGAAACTGACTACAAATTAGAAACTGTGACTACAAATTAGAAACTGTGACTACAAATTAGAAACTGACTACAAATTAGAAACTGACTACAAATTAGCAACTGACTACAAATTAGAAACTGACTACAAATTAGAAACTGTGACTACAAATTAGAAACTGTGACTACAAATTAGAAACTGTGACTACAAATTAGAAACTGACTATAAATTAGAAACTGACTACAAATTAGAAACTGACTACAAATTAGAAACTGACTACAAATTAGAAACTGTGACTACACATTAGAAACTGTGACAACAAATTAGAAACTGACTACAAATTAGAAACTGTGACTACAAATTAGAAACTGTGACTACAAGTTAGAAACTGACTACAAATTAGAAACTGACTACAAATTAGAAACTGTGACTACAAATTAGAAACTGTGACTACAAATTAGAAACTGACTACCAATTAGAAACTGACTACAAATTAGAAACTTTGACAACAAATTAGAAACTGTGACTACAAATTAGAAACTGTGACTACAAATTAGAAACTTTGACAACAAATTAGAAACTGTGACTACAAATTAGAAACTGTGACTACAAATTAGAAACTGACTACAAATTAGAAACTGACTACAAATTAGAAACTTTGACAACAAATTAGAAACTGTGACTACAAATTAGAAACTGACTACAAATTAGAAACTGTGACTACAAATTAGAAACTGTGACTACAAATTAGAAACTGACTACAAATTAGAAACTGTGACTACAAATTAGAAACTGTGACTACAAATTAGAAACTGACTACAAATTAGAAACTGACTACAAATTAGAAACTGTGACTACAAATTAGAAACTGTGACTACAAATTAGAAACTGACTACAAATTAGAAACTGACTACAAATTAGAAACTGTGACAACAAATTAGAAACTGACTACAAATTAGAAACTGACTACAAATTAGAAACTGACTACAAATTAGAAACTGTGACTACAAATTAGAAACTGACTACAAATTAGAAACTGACTACAAATTAGAAACTGTGACTACAAATTAGAAACTGACTACAAATTAGAAACTGTGACTACAAATTAGAAACTGACTACAAATTAGAAACTGTGACTACAAATTAGAAACTGTGACTACAAATTAGAAACTGTGACTACAAATTAGAAACTGTGACTACAAATTAGAAACTGTGACTACAAATTAGAAACTGACTACAAATTAGAAACTGTGACTACAAATTAGAAACTGACTACAAATTAGAAACTTTGACAACAAATTAGAAACTGTGACTACAAATTAGAAACTGACTACAAATTAGAAACTGTGACTACAAATTAGAAACTGTGACTACAAATTAGAAACTGTGACTACAAATTAGAAACTGACTACAAATTAGAAACTGTGACTACAAATTAGAAACTGTGACTACAAATTAGAAACTGACTACAAATTAGAAACTGACTACAAATTAGAAACTGTGACTACAAATTAGAAACTGTGACTACAAATTAGAAACTGACTACAAATTAGAAACTGACTACAAATTAGAAACTGTGACTACAAATTAGAAACTTTGACTACAAATTAGAAACTGACTACAAATTAGAAACTAACTACAAATTAGAAACTGTGACTACAAATTAGAAACTTTGACTACAAATTAGAAACTGACTACAAATTAGAAACTGACTACAAATTAGAAACTGACTACAAATTAGAAACTGACTACAAATTAGAAACTGTGACAACAAATTAGAAACTGTGACTACAAATTAGAAACTGTGACTACAAATTAGAAACTGTGACTACAAATTAGAAACTGACTACAAATTAGAAACTGACTACAAATTAGAAACTGTGACTACAAATTAGAAACTGTGACTACAAATTAGAAACTGACTACAAATTAGAAACTGACTACAAATTAGAAACTTTGACAACAAATTAGAAACTGACTACAAATTAGAAACTGACTACAAATTAGAAACTGTGACTACAAATTAGAAACTGACTACAAATTAGAAACTGTGACTACAAATTAGAAACTGTGACTACAAATTAGAAACTGTGACTACAAATTAGAAACTGTGACTACAAATTAGAAACTGTGACTACAAATTAGAAACTGACTACAAATTAGAAACTGACTACAAATTAGAAACTGTGACTACAAATTAGAAACTGACTACAAATTAGAAACTTTGACAACAAATTAGAAACTGTGACTACAAATTAGAAACTGACTACAAATTAGAAACTGTGACTACAAATTAGAAACTGTGACTACAAATTAGAAACTGTGACTACAAATTAGAAACTGACTACAAATTAGAAACTGTGACTACAAATTAGAAACTGTGACTACAAATTAGAAACTGACTACAAATTAGAAACTGACTACAAATTAGAAACTGTGACTACAAATTAGAAACTGTGACTACAAATTAGAAACTGACTACAAATTAGAAACTGACTACAAATTAGAAACTGTGACTACAAATTAGAAACTTTGACTACAAATTAGAAACTGACTACAAATTAGAAACTAACTACAAATTAGAAACTGTGACTACAAATTAGAAACTTTGACTACAAATTAGAAACTGACTACAAATTAGAAACTAACTACAAATTAGAAACTGTGACTACAAATTAGAAACTGTGACTACAAATTAGAAACTGACTACAAATTAGAAACTGACTACAAATTAGAAACTGACTACAAATTAGAAACTGTGACAACAAATTAGAAACTGTGACTACAAATTAGAAACTGTGACTACAAATTAGAAACTGTGACTACAAATTAGAAACTGACTACAAATTAGAAACTGACTACAAATTAGAAACTGTGACTACAAATTAGAAACTGTGACTACAAATTAGAAACTGACTACAAATTAGAAACTGACTACAAATTAGAAACTTTGACAACAAATTAGAAACTGACTACAAATTAGAAACTGACTACAAATTAGAAACTTTGACAACAAATTAGAAACTGTGACTACAAATTAGAAACTGTGACTACAAATTAGAAACTTTGACAACAAATTAGAAACTGACTACAAATTAGAAACTGACTACAAATTAGAAACTGACTACAAATTAGAAACTGTGACTACAAATTAGAAACTGACTACAAATTAGAAACTGTGACTACAAATTAGAAACTGACTACAAATTAGAAACTGTGACTACAAATTGGAAACTGTGACTACAAATTAGAAACTGTGACTACAAATTAGAAACTGTGACTACAAATAAGAAACTGTGACTACAAATTAGAAACTGTGACTACAAATTAGAAACTGTGACTACAAATTAGAAACTGACTACAAATTAGAAACTGTGACTACAAATTAGAAACTGACTACAAATTAGAAACTGTGACTACAAATTAGAAACTGACTACAAATTAGAAACTGTGACTACAAATTAGAAACTGTGACTACAAATTAGAAACTGACTACAAATTAGAAACTGACTACAAATTAGAAACTGTGACTACAAATTAGAAACTGTGACTACAAATTAGAAACTGACTACAAATTAGAAACTGACAAATTAGAAACTGACTACAAATTAGAAACTGTGACTACAAATTAGAAACTGACTACAAATTAGAAACTGTGACTACAAATTAGAAACTGACTACAAATTAGAAACTGACTACAAATTAGAAACTGTGACTACAAATTAGAAACTGACTACAAATTAGAAACTGTGACTACAAATTAGAAACTGACTACAAATTAGAAACTGTGACTACAAATTAGAAACTGTGACTACAAAGGAATGTAAGAGTTATCAGTTATAAGATGTATTTCATGCCTCTTTCGTGCAGTTAACAAGCCATTGACCGACAATCTAATATCGATTTTTTTGGCTATTTAGCCCTAAAGACCCACGCACGGGAGGCCGTCCTTAAATGACCTTAGGTGTCAATAGGAGGTTAAACAATACTAAACTAACCAAACCAGACCTGGAGACACAAAGTAAATATTGTAACAGGGGGACACCTTTATCCAGGTGTTTACACCAATGTCCTATAAAGGGGTTACCTTTGTTGTCACTAGTCCGTACTGAGGAATATGTATTATACGAAACGTATGGAACTCTCCAAGATACTGTCTAACACGTCTTTTTTTAAAAGTGATATATGAAATTTTGAAAAAAAAAAATTTCTTAAATTCTTTTTCAGTTTTCAATTATACAAACATGACAATATTTCTTATTCATATCGTTTATCTTATATACACCATATATCATGAGCATAATACAAAAACATCGTAATATGTATAGGGCTATCATATCAGATATACTATCAATCAGTCAATCAGTTAATTTTGTTTATTTATAATTTATATCTGATATAATGGTCCTGTATATACCATGTATATAATTTATATCTGATATAATAGTCCTATATATACCATGTATATAATGTATATCTGATATAATAGTCCTATATATACCATGTATATAATTTATATCTGATATAATAGTCCTATATATACCATGTATATAATGTATATCTGATATAATAGTCCTATATATACCATGTATAGTAATGTATATCTGATATAATAGTCCTACATATATCATGTATATAATGTATATATGATATGATAGTCCTATATATATTATGTATAGTAATGTATATCTGATATAATAGTCCTACATATATCATGTATATAATGTATATCTGATATAATAGTCTTATCTATACCATGTATATAATGTATATCTGATATAATAGTCCTATATATATAATGTATATCTGATATAATAGTCCTATATATATAATGTATATCTGATATAATAGTCCTATATATATCATGTATATAATGTATATCTGATATAATAGTCCTATATATATCATGTATATAATGTATATCTGATATAATAGTCCTAAATATATAATGTATATAATGTATATCTGATATAATAGTCTTATCTATACCATGTATAGTAATGTATATCTGATATAATAGTCCTATATATATAATGTATATCTGATATAATAGTCCTATATATATCATGTATATAATGTATATCTGATATAATAGTCCTAAATATATAATGTATATAATGTATATCTGATATAATAGTCTTATCTATACCATGTATAGTAATGTATATCTGATATAATAGTCCTATATATACCATGTATAGTAATGTATATCTGATATAATAGTCCTATATATATAATGTATATCTGATATAATAGTCCTATATATACCATGTATAGTAATGTATATCTGATATAATAGTCCTATATATATCCTGTATATAATGTATATTTGATGTAATAGTCCTATATATACCATGTATATAATGTATATCTGATATAATAGTCCTATATATACCATGTATATAATGTATATTTGATATAATAGTCCTATCTATCATGTATATAATGTATATCTGATATAATAGTCCTATATATATAATGTATATCATGTATATCTGATATAATAGTCCTATATATATAATGTATATAATGTATATCTGATATAATAGTCCTATATATACCATGTATAGTAATGTATATCTGATATAATAGTCCTATATATATTATGTATAGTAATGTATATCTGATATAATAGTCCTATCTATCATGTATATAATGTATATCTGATATAATAGTCCTATATATACCATGTATATAATGTATATCTGATATAATAGTCCTATATATATTATGTATATAATGTATATCAGATATAATAGTACTATATATACCATGTATAGTAATGTATATCTGATATAATAGTCCTATATATACCATGTATATAATGTATATTTGATATAATAGTCCTATATATATCATGTATATAATGTATATCTGATATAATAGTCCTATATATATAATGTATATCTGATATAATAGTCCTATATATATAATGTATATCTGATATAATAGTATATATACCATGTATATAATGTATATCTGATATAATAGTCCTATATATATCATGTATATAATGTATATCTGATATAATAGTCCTATATATACCATGTATAGTAATGTATATCTGATATAATAGTCCTATCTATCATGTTTATAATGTATATCTGATATAATAGTCCTATATATACCATGTATATAATGTATATCTGATATAATAGTCCTATATATACCATGTATATAATGTATATCTGATATGATAGTCATATATATATAATGTATATAATGTATATCTGATATAATAGTCCTATATATATCATATATATAATGTATATCTGATATAATAGTCCTATATATACCATGTATATAATGTATATCTGATATAATAGTCCTATATATATCATGTATATCTGATATAATAGTCCTATATATATTATGTATATAATGTATATCTGATATAATAGTCCTATATATACCATGTATATAATGTATATCTGATATAATAGTCCTATATATATAATGTATATAATGTATATCTGATATAATAGTCCTATCTATCATGTATATAATGTATATCTGATATAATAGTCCTATATATATTATGTATATAATGTATATTTGATATAATAGTCCTATATATATTATGTATATAATGTATATCTGATATAATAGTCCTATATATATAATGTATATCAGATATAATAGTACTATATATACCATGTATATAATGTATATCTGATATAATAGTCCTATCTATCATGTATATAATGTATATCTGATATAATAGTCCTATATATATTATGTATATAATGTATATCTGATATAATAGTCCTATATATACCATGTATAGTAATGTATATCTGATATAATAGTCCTATATATACCATGTATAGTAATGTATATCTGATATAATAGTCCTATATATACCATGTATATAATGTATATTTGATATAATAGTCCTATATATATCATGTATATAATGTATATCTGATATAATAGTCCTATATATACCATGTATATAATGTATATTTGATATAATAGTCCTATATATATCATGTATATAATGTATATCTGATATAATAGTCCTATATACCATGTATAGTAATGTATATCTGATATAATAGTCCTATATATATAATGTATATAATGTATATCTGATATAATAGTCCTATATATATCATGTATATCTGATATAATAGTCCTATATATACCATGTATATAATGTATATTTGATATAATAGTCCTATATATATAATGTATATAATGTATATCTGATATAATAGTCCTATATATATCATGTATATCTGATATAATAGTCCTATATATACCATGTATATAATGTATATCTGATATAATAGTCCTATATATACCATGTATATAATGTATATCTGATATAATAGTTGTATATATATAATGTATATAATGTATATCTGATATAATAGTCCTATATATCATATATATAATGTATATCTGATATAATAGTCCTATATATACCATGTATATAATGTATATCTGATATAATAGTCCTATATATATCATGTATATCTGATATAATAGTCCTATATATATTATGTATATAATGTATATCTGATATAATAGTCCTATATATACCATGTATATAATGTATATCTGATATAATAGTCCTATATATATAATGTATATAATGTATATCTGATATAATAGTCCTATCTATCATGTATATAATGTATATCTGATATAATAGTCCTATATATATTATGTATATAATGTATATTTGATATAATAATCCTATATATATTATGTATATAATGTATATCTGATATAATAGTCCTATATATATAATGTATATCAGATATAATAGTACTATATATACCATGTATATAATGTATATCTGATATAATAGTCCTATCTATCATGTATATAATGTATATCTGATATAATAGTCCTATATATATTATGTATATAATGTATATCTGATATAATAGTCCTATATATACCATGTATATAATGTATATCTGATATAATAGTCCTATATATACCATGTATAGTAATGTATATCTGATATAATAGTCCTATATATACCATGTATATAATGTATATTTGATATAATAGTCCTATATATATCATGTATATAATGTATATCTGATATAATAGTCCTATATATACCATGTATATAATGTATATTTGATATAATAGTCCTATATATATCATGTATATAATGTATATCTGATATAATAGTCCTATATACCATGTATAGTAATGTATATCTGATATAATAGTCCTATATATATAATGTATATAATGTATATCTGATATAATAGTCCTATATATATCATGTATATCTGATATAATAGTCCTATATATACCATGTATATAATGTATATTTGATATAATAGTCCTATATATATAATGTATATAATGTATATCTGATATAATAGTCCTATATATATCATGTATATCTGATATAATAGTCCTATATATACCATGTATATAATGTATATTTGATATAATAGTCCTATATATATCATGTATATAATGTATATCTGATATAATAGTCCTATATATATCATGTATATCTGATATAATAGTCCTATATATACCATGTATATAATGTATATTTGATATAATAGTCCTATATATATCATGTATATAATGTATATCTGATATAATAGTCCTATATACCATGTATAGTAATGTATATCTGATATAATAGTCCTATATATATCATGTATATCTGATATAATAGTCCTATATATATAATGTATATCTGATATAATAGTCCTATATATACCATGTATATAATGTATATTTGATATAATAGTCCTATATATATCATGTATATAATGTATATCTGATATAATAGTCCTATATATATCATGTATAGTAATGTATATCTGATATAATAGTCCTATATATATAATGTATATCTGATATAATAGTCCTATATATATAATGTATATCTGATATAATAGTCCTATATATACCATGTATATAATGTATATTTGATATAATAGTCCTATATATATCATGTATATAATGTATATCTGATATAATAGTCCTATATATATCATGTATATCTGATATAATAGTCCTATATATACCATGTATATAATGTATATCTGATATAATAGTCCTATATATATCATGTATAGTAATGTATATCTGATATAATAGTCCTATATATATAATGTATATCTGATATAATAGTCCTATATATATAATGTATATCTGATATAATAGTCCTATATATATTATGTATATAATGTATATCTGATATAATAGTCCTATATATACCATGTATATAATGTATATCTGATATAATAGTCCTATATATACCATGTATAATAATGTTTATCTGATATAATAGTCCTATATATATAATGTATAGTAATGTATATCTGATATAATAGTCCTATATATACCATGTATATAATGTATATCTGATATAATAGTCCTATATATATAATGTATATAATGTATATCTGATATAATAGTCCTATATATATAATGTATATCTGATATAATAGTCCTATATATATAATGTATATCTGATATAATAGTCCTATATATATAATGTATATCTGATATAATAGTCCTATATATACCATGTATATAATGTATATCTGATATAATAGTCCTATATATACCATGTATATAATGTATATCTGATATAATAGTCCTATATATATCATGTATATAATGTATATCTGATATAATAGTCCTATATATATCATGTATATAATGTATATCTGATATAATAGTCCTATATATATAATGTATATAATGTATATCTGATATAATAGTCCTATCTATCATGTATATAATGTATATCTGATATAATAGTCCTATATATATAATGTATATAATGTATATCTGATATAATAGTCCTATCTATCATGTATATAATGTATATCTGATATAATAGTCCTATATATATAATGTATATAATGTATATCTGATATAATAGTCCTATCTATCATGTATATAATGTATATCTGATATAATAGTCCTATATATATAATGTATATAATGTATATCTGATATAATAGTCCTATCTATCATGTATATAATGTATATCTGATATAATAGTCCTATATATAATGTATATAATGTATATCTGATATAATAGTCCTATCTATCATGTATATAATGTATATCTGATATAATAGTCCTATATATATAATGTATATAATGTATATCTGATATAATAGTCCTATATATATAATGTATATCTGATATAATAGTCCTATATATATAATGTATATAATGTATATCTGATGTAATAGTCCTATATATATAATGTATATAATGTATATCTGATATAATAGTCCTATATATACCATGTATATCTGATATAATAGTCCTATACATATATAATGTATATAATGTATATCTGATGTAATAGTCCTATATATATAATGTATATCTGATATAATAGTCCTATATATATAATGTATATCTGATATAATAGTCCTATATATACCATGTATATAATGTATATCTGATATAATAGTCCTATATATATAATGTATATCTGATATAATAGTCCTATATATATAATGTATATAATGTATATCTGATGTAATAGTCCTATATATACCATGTATATAATGTATATCTGATATAATAGTCCTATATATACCATGTATATAATGTATATCTGATATAATAGTCCTATATATACCATGTATAGTAATGTATATCTGATATAATAGTCCTATATATATAATGTATATAATGTATATCTGATGTAATAGTCCTATATATATCATGTATATAATGTATATCTGATATAATAGTCCTATATATATTATGTATATAATGTATATTTGATATAATAGTCCTATATATATTATGTATATAATGTATATCTGATATAATAGTCCTATATATATAATGTTTATCTGATATAATAGTCCTATATACCATGTATAGTAATGTATATACATGGTATATATAGAACTATTATATCAGATATACATTATATACATTATATATATAGGACTATTATATCAAATATACATTATATACATGGTATATATAGGACTATTATATCAGATATACATGATATATATAGGACTATTATATCAGATATACATTATATACATTATATATATAGGACTATTATATCAAATATACATTATATACATGATATATATAGGACTATTATATCAGATATACATTACTATACATGGTATATATAGGACTATTATATCAGATATACATTATATACATGATAGATAGGACTATTATATCAAATATACATTATATATATAGGACTATTACATCAGATATACATTATATATATAGGACTATTATATCAGATATACATTATATACATGGTATATATAGGACTATTATATCAGATATACATTATATATATAGGACTATTATATCAGATATACATTATATACATGATATATATAGGACTATTATATCAGATATACATTATATACATGATAGATAGGACTATTATATCAGATATACATTATATATATAGGAGTATTATATCAGATATACATTATATACATGGTATATATAGGACTATTATATCAGATATACATTATATACATTATATATATAGGACTATTATATCAGGTATACATTATATACATGGTATATATAGGACTATTATATCAGATATACATTATATATATAGGACTATTATATCAGATATACATTATATACATGGTATATATAGGACTATTATATCAGATATACATTATATACATGATATATATAGGACTATTATATCAGATATACATTATATACATTATATAGATAGGACTATTATATCAGATATACATTATATATATAGGACTATTATATCAGATATACATTATATACATGGTATATATAGGACTATTATATCAGATATACATTATATACATGATATATATAGGACTATTATATCAGATAACATGATATATATAGGACTATTATATCAGATATACATTACTAAACATGATATATATAGGACTATTATATCAGATATACATTATATACATGGTATATATAGGACTATTATATCAGATATACATTAGTATACATTATATATTTAGGACTATTATATCAGATATACATTATATACATGATATATATAGGAATATTATATCAGATATACATTATATACATGATATATATAGGACTATTACATCAAATATACATTATATACATGATATATATAGGACTATTATATCAGATATACATTACTATACTTGGTATATATAGGACTATTATATCAGATATACATTATATACATGTACATGGTATATATAGGACTATTATATCAGATATACATTATATACATGATATATATAGGACTATTATATCAGATATACATTATTTACATAATATATATAGGACTATTATATCAGATATACATTATATACATAATATATATAGGACTATTATATCAGATATACATTATATACATGGTATATATAGGACTATTATATCAGATATACATTATATACATGATATATATAGGACTATTATATCAGATATACATTATATACATGGTATATATAGGACTATTATATCAGATATACATTATATACATGATATATATAGGACTATTATATCAGATATACATTAGTATACATTATATATTTAGGACTATTATATCAGATATACATTATATACATGGTATATATAGGACTATTATATCAGATATACATTATATACATGGTATATATAGGACTATTATATCAGATATACATTATATATATAGGACTATTATATCAGATATACATTAGATATATAGGACTATTATATCAGATATACATTATATACATGGTATATATAGGACTATTATATCAGATATACATTATATATATAGGACTATTATATCAGATATACATTATATACATTATATATATAGGACTATTATATCAGATATACATTATATACATGGTATATATAGGACTATTATATCAGATATACATTACTATACATGGGATATATATTGGGTTTTTTGGCGTTTTTTTTATCCCATATTGTGAATCTGTAGATTTTGTCCAATAACACACTGTACGTCCCTGAACAGGTGTATTAACCTACACAGACAACTTATCGGAGTTATTCTATAAACGTCGACTGTATCAGTCCACATCCCAGTGGGATTGATATCAAACTCATACAACCGTTCACATCAATAACCTCGCAGATTGTTAAAAGCATGGACTAATTTGTACAGAAGTTATGTGGATGCGTCCGCCTGATATAGGCCTTCAGAAAATATGTCACGTGACACGTTTAAATATAAACTATGTAGAACGAAAAGAGGACTATATCACCTACACTGCGTACCCGTGGTGACGTCATAATCGTAGACATAGGAACGGTCAAATTACACTTTCCTATAAAGAGTTACGTTACATGATAAATAGCTGACTTAATCGGAACAGCATTATTATGGACGACAGCCACACTGGTTATAAATACAGAAGGCAATTTATATATCCTTCAATTTCATTGGTCAGATCAAATGTCCTTTGACCTCATACATTTAACTAAGTGTGCCGATAATATCGACATATTGGTTTTTGGTCCTCACGGCTCATTATATTGACGGGTAAAGTTGTGACATATGGGCATCACACACTTAAAGTGGCCATCGAGACATTGCTTGTTGTGTGGATGTAAACCTGTCGATATGAAGGTAAGTGTACGACTCGATCAAACCCGATATAATTATACATGTCTAATTTATACCCTGTCCCCGTATACCACAACAAACGTATTTACTGGACAAATACACCCCGAACTGTTAAACGAGAACGTCCGTCGTTTGACGTGGTTTGACGTGGTTTGTCGTCGTTTGTCGTCGTTTGACGTGGTTTGACGTGGTTTGTCGTCGTTTGTCGTCGTTTGACGTGGTTTGACGTGGTTTGTCGTCGTTTGTCATACATAGTTGATCCCCTTTGTATCGATTTTGTTTTAGAATTAATGTATCGCGACTATGTCACGATTATTTGTCATTGTTGTTTTACTGAAAACAAACAAATATACAGATTGATCACCTACTAGATGTGACAAATATCAGGAATTCCACAGTGTAGAGTCGGGCAGTCCTTCGTGACTTACCACAAATAACACTTATAACATACAAAACACACGTAAACTATGCATCGTCTGGTCCAGATCACGTGACTTACCACAAATAACACTTATAACATACAAAACACACGTAAACTATGCATCGTCTGGTCCAGATCACGTGACTTACCACAAATAACACTTATAACATACAAAACGCACGTAAACTATACATCGTCTGGTCCAGATCACCATTACACGTATACATGTCCGTCATCTACAACAAAAGACATTTGTCCTGGCATACCGTAATACAATATCACCGTGAATTATATCGTAAGGACTCGGTTGAGCGCCGCGTGATCAATAAAATAGCGGTGTGTCGGGAGTCTTTGTTGTGGGTACATTAAAGGAGACCCTTAGTATGTCTTACTGGGGTTGTAGTCTCTTATATTTCCAAAACATATGTTAGTGCATGTCTCGGCCCGTTCATTACCTCTATCGGGGACAACCAACTTTCCAACACGGCGATTTTGCTGTGGAAACCTACCAACCTGTGATAATTAGCAAAACGATTTACGATAATGGAAGGTCTGTTGTATTAATGTTTGCTTGGGTTTTATGTGTTTTTTATCTGAACAAGTTAAAAGGCTGAAGAGTTCCGATATTGACATTGCTTCCTTTAATTGTGCCAGCGTTCCTTGTTACTGAAAGGGTAGGCGGTGGCAATGGGTCGGACACCGCGGCACGTCACCGTGGCAGGATTTTGCATACACTTAAGTGATTAAATAAACAACCCATCCGACGCGAATGCAAATTTATAGAATGGTCACGTGTGCCCATGTCCCGACCCTGTTAGCTATGTACCTCAATACCAATGACCTATCTGACAGCTATGTACCTCAATACCAATGGCCTATCTGACAGCGTTTGAAAATCAAAATGTCCTAGCAACTGCCAACTGTCGGCAGGACTGTACCAGTAGAGGAACCACTTAACAGCATCATTTATTAAAACGTTATAAGCTATTGGCGGCATAACGGTATTGAGTGACTCAGTATCAATCGGTATCAATCTGTACTCGATAACAAGCTGTCCCAGCCTTTCCGTCGGAACAGCACACCGTGTGGATTGTTTATAAGTCAAATAAACGTATGTCGTTAAACATGACTGGCTGACCTAGACTACAACCGATTCGTGTTGGTAGAGGTTATAGTCTGTTTTTGGAAAGTGGCTGATTCTTATAAGTTATCATTTACCTGTGTTAATATATATTATAAGATAAGATATCTATTTAATTTACGGGTCGTTGATTTTAAATACATAAAAGTACATAAATCGTAAGCGTCTGATACAATAAGATGTCTAGCCTTATCACACTTACGAGACTTATAAACAATTACATTTCTAGTATCGGGAACAGGTTTACGTACTAACCACTTATATCGCCCCTCACAAGACATACTATCTGTGTAGTAAAGACTTATTAATCTTTCCTTATATTGTAAATATCACTCTATGAATCTATTTTGTTAAGAGTGTTTAAATTGATAAACTTGAAATACAACAAAGTCACATAGGGGGAAATACTAGGATTATATACGACATTATGCAATACGCAGAAGAAAATGATATTCCGGGTATGCTACTCACTGTTGATTTTGAAAAAGCTTTTGATACTGTTAGTTGGAATTTTATTGAGAGAGTTCTTAAATTTTTCAATTTTGGAAATGACATCAGGAAATGGATACATATTTTTCAAAAAGGTTCAAACTCGTCAGTTAATCATAAAAGAATGTGAAAGGAAATGTAAAAATAGTTTTTGGAAAGATGTGTTCAAAGCTTGGGGGTATCTCAGAGATCAAGAAAACCTTATAACTAGTAAGAATACTTCCATACTGAAAACTCCTATTTGGTTTAATGATAATATAAAAGTAAATAGACAAAAGGTATTTTACAGGAACTGGTACAGTAAAGGCGCAATTTTAATTAACGACCTGATTAAATTTCCAGTTCCCCTTACTTCTTATACATTTCAAGAATTTAAAGAAAAATATGACATCAATACCAACTTTCTTATATTCCATGGTATAATAAATTCTGTGAAAAATTACATTGCAAATAAGGAATCAGATAACAAACTCCTATCTTATCCGATAATACCCACTAACCTTGAGATTTTCTATAACAATACTAAAGGCTCAAAAGATTTCTATAATATACTTTCTTTAAATAACTGTGTTCCGACTGGGAAAAGAAAATGGAATGACATATTTCAATTTGATGAGCAAACTTGGAAAATTATTTATCTGACTCCTTTTATTGTCACTAAAAGTCCAAAATTACACCGGCTTCAATATAGAATAAACCAGCATATATTAACTACTAATTCATATTTATTCAAAATTGGATTATCTGAACATCCACAATGTTTCTTTTGCAAAACAGAACCAGAAACAGTAGTACATTTATCATGGGAGTGTAAGGAAGTACAGACTTTTTTTGAGGAGTTTGATTTTTTGTTAGATTCTTTATTTATACCATTTACTTTCAATAAAGAAACTTTCATTTTTGGTATGAGAAACAACAAAAATGTATATTATAAAACTGATAATTTTATTTTACTTCTGATGAAACAGTATATTTACTCAGCAAGATGTTTACAACAAGCACTATCAGTACCTGTTCTAAGATCTATAATCAAAGACAACTACAGAATTCAGAAATATGCATGCACAAGTAAAGGAAATGAAAACCTAGTACAATTTAATGACAACTGGAAAAAATGGAATAAACTATTAAATATTACACCCAATCCTTGACAATGTTATAGAAACATTTATGTTATCATATTTATTTGCTAATTCCAATATTATTCTCCTTCTTAAGTCAATTAATCTTCATGACACTGAATAACTCCATATATTTTCCTGTGTGTTTTTATTATTGTATAAAAAAGTTAAAATGGCACAACTCTCTCCCCTTTGTGTGTGTGTGTTTTGTGTGTGTTAGTGCGTGTGTGTGAGGGTGTGTTTGTGTGAGGCTGTCATCTACATAAACATTTATACCCTCCTGTGTAGATATATAAATGATGATGATGATGATGATGATGATGATGATGATGATGATGAGGATGATTGTGATGATGAGGATGATTGTGATGATGAGGATGACGATGATGACTATTGATGATGATGATGATGATGATGATGATGATGATGATGATTAGAATTATTTTGAGGATGATCATGATTATTTTGAGGATGGCGATAAGTGTTGAAGATTGTAATTTGTTTGAAGGCATGATGAAAGAAGGTGATAGATATGAAATGAATGAATGAGTGTGTATGAAGAATGAAAGCTATGTTTAATGTTGTCTATGTTTTGTGTATATTACATATCTATGAAAATTGGAAAAATAAAACAATTACAAAAAAAGGTTAAAAAAAAAAGTCACATTTTGCAGGACATAATATTTATTTTATGCATGATAAATGAGTCTATACATTCACATTTATAATATTGTAAACAGTTATATAAACATTTAAGTTACTTTTGTCGGACAAAATGCTCATGTTGTACAAATTTTCTGTTTTTATGCTGTAAAGTATCAATATCCCTATATCTATAGAGTGTTCCCCAGAACTTATGTCTAACATTGATATTGGTATAAATTCACTCTGTATATAGGAATCTACCCTTTGTCATCGTTGTACTTATCACGGCGAACATGTTTTCCCTTAAAACAATCCAAATAATAAGTATAAGTCATCTTATTGATAAAATATTAATGCAATGATATATTTCCAATTGGAAAAGGGACTTTTTATGTTTGTAATGAAAATTCACCCTGATACAATGTGCAAAGCTTAAATTCTCTCTCGAACATGATAAATCAGAGAAAACGCTTGAATGATATATCGTTCGCTTTGGTGACACAACTAAAAATGATTTGGAGACGTTGGTTTCATTTGAACATATTTTATTGTGAAACGATTGAAAATCAAGCATAAGTCTATATCAAAGCATTCTCAATAACATTGTACATTTATTATAAATATTGAATATCTGGTTTTTGTCAAGAATGGCAAACAAAAAATATTTATATATGATACAGAGTGATACTCATTTATATATTATTTTGTTATTTTACGATTCATGGTTTAAATCAATACTAGTGCTCAGTTACTAGGAAGGAGAGAGACAAGAGTTTGATCTAAATCAGTGTTTCCAACTCTCATGTCTATTTGGTAATTACCAGTAGTCTTCCGTCCATAAATTGATCAAAAACATCTCCCTACTGAGTATTGATTTGTATACTGTAAGGATTTAAAATAAATAGCAACAATCATCCAAATATTAGTTAAGACAAGATAAGGTTACAGAATCAGTAATCACTTACTGTAGTTGTATGTATTATTATTCTCTTTATTTCCTCCAAAATGAAGATTTTATAAACAGAATAATTACATAAGTGTATATACAAATACATTTGAATGACATGCATGTAGGAATAATTAAATGTGCATATTTTTTTACAAGTGGAATTAATAATAGACTTGTGTATTATAGTCGATTAGTGGTACTATGTACATAATCTACGATAATATGTCTCTATAAACAGACATTACATTTAAGGTGCATTCGAATATCACTTTCTAGACATTTATATTTCACATACTCATAATATATTAAATTACTAAAATTAATAGATTACAATTTAAATCATACGTGCAAACCGTAATAAATGATGTATATTCATTCAAAAAAAAAAGAAGATTCATATTGGTAAAAAGGAATATATTCATCATTATAACGTGGGAGTGTAGATGTTACCTGATGATATACAAACATCATTATAACGTGGGAGTGTAGATGTTACCTGGTGATATACAAACATCATTATAACGTGGGAGTGTAGATGTTACCTGATGATATACAAACATCATTATAACGTGGGAGTGTAGATGTTACCTGGTGATATACAAACATCATTATAACGTGGGAGTGTAGATGTTACCTGGTGATATACAAACATCATTATAACGTGGGAGTGTAGATGTTACCTGGTGATATACAAACATCATTATAACGTGGGAGTGTAGATGTGATGATATACAAACATCATTATACCGTGGGAGTGTAGATGTTACCTGGTGATATACAAACATCATTATAACGTGGGAGTGTAGATGTGATGATATACAAACATCATTATAACGTGGGAGTGTAGATGTTACCTGGTGATATACAAACATCATTATAACGTGGGAGTGTAGATGTTACCTGGTGATATACAAACATCATTATAACGTGGGAGTGTAGATGTTACCTGGTGATATACAAACATCATTATAACGTGGGAGTGTAGATGTGATGATATACAAACATCATTATAACGTGGGAGTGTAGATGTTACCTGGATGATATACAAACATCATTATAACGTGGGAGTGTAGATGTTACCTGGTGATATACAAACATCATTATAACGTGGGAGTGTAGATGTGATGATATACAAACATCATTATAACGTGGGAGTGTAGATGTTACCTGGTGATATACAAACATCATTATAACGTGGGAGTGTAGATGTTACCTGGTGATATACAAACATCATTATAACGTGGGAGTGTAGATGTTACCTGGTGATATACAAACATCATTATAACGTGGGAGTGTAGATGTTACCTGGTGATATACAAACATCATTATAACGTGGGGGTGTAGATGTTACCTGATGATATACAAACATCATTATAACGTGGGAGTGTAGATGTTACCTGGTGATATACAAACATCATTATAACGTGGGAGTGTAGATGTGACCTGGTGATATACAAACATCATTATAACGTGGGGGTGTAGATGTTACCTGGTGATATACAAACATCATTATAACGTGGGAGTGTAGATGTTACCTGGTGATATACAAACATCATTATAACGTGGGAGTGTAGATGTTACCTGGTGATATACAAACATCATTATAACGTGGGAGTGTAGATGTTACCTGGTGATATACAAACATCATTATAACGTGGGAGTGTAGATGTTACCTGGTGATATACAAACATCATTATAACGTGGGAGTGTAGATGTTACCTGGTGATATACAAACATCATTATAACGTGGGAGTGTAGATGTTACCTGGTGATATACAAACATCATTATAACGTGGGAGTGTAGATGTTACCTGGTGATATACAAACATCATTATAACGTGGGAGTGTAGATGTTACCTGGTGATATACAAACATCATTATAACGTGGGAGTGTAGATGTTACCTGGTGATATACAAACATCATTATAACGTGGGAGTGTAGATGTTACCTGGATGATATACAAACATCATTATAACGTGGGAGTGTAGATGTTACCTGGTGATATACAAACATCATTATAACGTGGGAGTGTAGATGTTACCTGGTGATATACAAACATCATTATAACGTGGGAGTGTAGATGTTACCTGGTGATATACAAACATCATTATAACGTGGTAGTGTAGATGTGATGATATACAAACATCATTATAACGTGGGAGTGTAGATGTTACCTGATGATATACAAACATCATTATAACGTGGGAGTGTAGATGTTACCTGGTGATATACAAACATCATTATAACGTGGGAGTGTAGATGTGATGATATACAAACATCATTATAACGTGGGAGTGTAGATGTTACCTGGTGATATACAAACATCATTATAACGTGGGAGTGTAGATGTTACCTGGTGATATACAAACATCATTATAACGTGGGAGTGTAGATGTTACCTGGTGATATACAAACATCATTATAACGTGGGAGTGTAGATGTTACCTGGTGATATACAAACATCATTATAACGTGGGGGTGTAGATGTTACCTGATGATATACAAACATCATTATAACGTGGGAGTGTAGATGTTACCTGGTGATATACAAACATCATTATAACGTGGGAGTGTAGATGTGATGATATACAAACATCATTATAACGTGGGGGTGTAGATGTGATGATATACAAACATCATTATAACGTGGGAGTGTAGATGTTACCTGGTGATATACAAACATCATTATAACGTGGGAGTGTAGATGTTACCTGGTGATATACAAACATCATTATAACGTGGGAGTGTAGATGTTACCTGGTGATATACAAACATCATTATAACGTGGGAGTGTAGATGTTACCTGGTGATATACAAACATCATTATAACGTGGGAGTGTAGATGTTACCTGTGATATACAAACATCATTATAACGTGGGAGTGTAGATGTTACCTGGTGATATACAAACATCATTATAACGTGGGAGTGTAGATGTGACTGGTGATATACAAACATCATTATAACGTGGGAGTGTAGATGTACCTGGTGATATACAAACATCATTATAACGTGGGAGTGTAGATGTTACCTGGTGATATACAAACATCATTATAACGTGGGAGTGTAGATGTTACCTGGTGATATACAAACATCATTATAACGTGGGAGTGTAGATGTTACCTGGTGATATACAAACATCATTATAACGTGGTAGTGTAGATGTGATGATATACAAACATCATTATAACGTGGGAGTGTAGATGTAACCTGGTGATATACAAACATCATTATAACGTGGGAGTGTAGATGTTACCTGGTGATATACAAACATCATTATAACGTGGGAGTGTAGATGTTACCTGGTGATATACAAACATCATTATAACGTGGGAGTGTAGATGTTACCTGGTGATATACAAACATCATTATAACGTGGGAGTGTAGATGTTACCTGGTGATATACAAACATCATTATAACGTGCACGTGGGAGTGTAGATGTTACCTGGTGATATACAAACATCATTATAACGTGGGAGTGTAGATGTGATGATATACAAACATCATTATAACGTGGGAGTGTAGATGTTACCTGGTGATATACAAACATCATTATAACGTGGGAGTGTAGATGTTACCTGGTGATATACAAACATCATTATAACGTGGGAGTGTAGATGTTACCTGGTGATATACAAACATCATTATAACATGGGAGTGTAGATGTTACCTGGTGATATACAAACATCATTATAACGTGGGAGTGTAGATGTTACCTGGTGATATACAAACATCATTATAACGTGGGGGTGTAGATGTTACCTGATGATATACAAACATCATTATAACGTGGGAGTGTAGATGTGATGATATACAAACATCATTATAACGTGGGAGTGTAGATGTTACCTGGTGATATACAAACATCATTATAACGTGGGAGTGTAGATGTGATGATATACAAACATCATTATAACGTGGGAGTGTAGATGTTACCTGATGATATACAAACATCATTATAACGTGGGGGTGTAGATGTTACCTGGTGATATACAAACATCATTATAACGTGGGAGTGTAGATGTTACCTGGTGATATACAAACATCATTATAACGTGGGAGTGTAGATGTGATGATATACAAACATCATTATGACGTGGGAGTGTAGATGTTACCGGGTGATATACAAACATCATTATAACGTGGGAGTGTAGATGTTACCTGGTGATATACAAACATCATTATAACGTGGGGGTGTAGATGTGATGATATACAAACATCATTATAACGTGGGAGTGTAGATGTTACCTGGTGATATACAAACATCATTATAACGTGGGAGTGTAGATGTTACCTGGTAATATACAAACATCATTATAACGTGGGAGTGTAGATGTTACCTGGTGATATACAAACATCATTATAACGTGGGAGTGTAGATGTGATTATATACAAACATCATTATAACGTGGGGGTGTAGATGTGATGATATACAAACATCATTATAACGTGGGAGTGTAGATGTTACCTGATGATATACAAACATCATTATAACGTGGGAGTGTAGATGTTACCTGGTGATATACAAACATCATTATAACGTGGGAGTGTAGATGTGATGATATACAAACATCATTATAACGTGGGGGTGTAGATGTGATGATATACAAACATCATTATAACGTGGGAGTGTAGATGTTACCTGGTGATATACAAACATCATTATAACGTGGGAGTGTAGATGTTACCTGGTGATATACAAACATCAGTATAACGTGGTAGTGTAGATGTTACCTGGTGATATACAAACATCATTATAACGTGGGAGTGTAGATGTTACCTGGTGATATACAAACATCATTATAACGTGGTAGTGTAGATGTTACCTGGTGATATACAAACATCATTATAACGTGGGGGTGTAGATGTGATGATATACAAACATCATTATAACGTGGGAGTGTAGATGTGGTGATATACAAACATCATTATAACGTGGGAGTGTAGATGTTACCTGGTGATATACAAACATCATTATAACGTGGGAGTGTAGATGTTACAGGTTAATCAGGACTTGATGTCGTTCATGAATATGAATTCACTGAGTTGAAATCGAATGTAAATAGTAAGAATACACTGAACTGTACAGGATTAAATTAAGTTATCAATGCAACAAAACTGTATTTAAATATTAATTTGTATTTGAAATCACCTCATCATAGTAAAAATATATGTAAATACACGTTGTTTTTTTAGTTCCGAGCAACTTGCAATGACATAAACGGTATCATTCTATTCAAAATTTGACGTTAAAATAGACAGATTTCTCCTATATGGGATCTGTGTATCCAGGTGTGTAGCGATTAAAAGATAAATCTATTTAGGTATTTTATAATTCTGGGATACACATATCAAGGTTCATTATAAACATACGGAGTCATTCAAAGTTACATTGAACATCAACTTTTAATCAAATTCAGACTGTACTCTTCAATTAGAAACTGACCCATGGTTACTATGTGAAAATAGAATCTGTCCCACACCTCTGTCCAACACTGGAACTAGATATCATTTTGTTTTTAATCTTTGTTACATTGATGGACTATTTTTTGAGCTGATAACATTAACAAAATTGTTGAGTATTATGGTACAATAAAAAGATAATCGTATGTTTCTGGTTACAAGAAACAAAGTTATCGACAGTCCGATATATCCATTCAAAATAAAATAAAATAATAAAAATGAACAAACAAAAAATCAGAAACAAACACAAACAAAATAGTGCATATACCTATGTGAAACACGGTATAAATTTCTAAACGGAATATAATAATTATACATATGTACATTGGCTATAGGGTGAGCTTTACTTTGTATATTTTGAAATAGGCTATAATTAAATTATACATATGTACATTGGCTATAGGGTGAGCTTTACTTTGTATATTTTGAAATAGGCTATAATTAAATTATACATATGTACATTGGCTATAGGGTGAGCTTTACTTTGTATATTTTGAAATAGGCTATAATTAAATTATACATATGTACATTGGCTATAGGGTGAGCTTTACTTTGTATATTTTGAAATAGGCTATAATTAAATTTTGACAATGTAGTCGTGTAACACTACCCCACCATTCACTGTGTTAAAGGGAAGTAAGACCACGTGTTATATGGTCTATAGGAACCGTGTTACTAGGCCACAAGCCGGTGATAGCCGATGACAAGCTGTGATTTTACAACAATTGGCCCGGAGCACCAACTCGTCCGACCAGAGACCTATATTAAATATTTATATATATACACGGGACTTACATCCGGGTGGTCAGTAGTTGTATGAACTATAAATCTATCTGTCAATCAGTGGTCACTACTTCCTTATACTGACCAACTGACCAGCTATGGTGATTTATTCGGTTATTGTTAGTGGTCAGTCCGAGCAGAGACCTATATACTAAATTGATATAGGTCTCTGGTCCGAGTGAGGCAAGTTTAATGAATTTTATCAATATTTGTTTAAAAGGAATATATAAATATAGTATCGCGATATTCTCTGATGTTTCATGGTATTCAGAACAATTTGTCGATAGATAAAATGATATGCCTATATAAAATATAAAATACTGTGTTAAAGTTATAAAATAAGTTTTAAATTTATAAACTAGTTTTTGTCTTCATGAAATACTGTGTCTATATTTATGAAAATGTTTTGTCAGTATAAAAACGTATTTTTGTTATAATAGTGTCTTATAAAACACTTTGTATATAATAAGTTTGCCGATATATAACCTAACTTCTCTTTATCAGATACTTTGTATGTATTAAATGAATATTAAACAGTTTTTGTCTTCATAAAATACGTTGTTGAACATAATATTTTGTCTTCACGAAAATAGCTTGTCAATATGTAAAAATATTTGTCTATACACAATACTTTTCTATAGATAAAATAGTTTTTCTATATAAAATATTTTGTATAAAACAAACACCTCACTCGGATCTGTAAATCAGCAGAAACAGTTAGTCCCCAACATGAGAAAGGAAGGAGTTTTTGTTCTGAACGATTCTCCCTCAAAACAAAAATACTAATTATTGATTTCCGCTAATCGTGATGTTGACAGGGCTGTATCTCCATTTGCCCACTTTTTAAAATCACAATATGGGGAAAATGTTGTGATAGGGATTATAGTCTATTTCAGAGTAGTTCACCTTGTTTTTACCTGTGATTTACCTGTGATTTACCTGTGATTTTCACCTGTGTTACCTGTGCTACATGGCTCATACCTATAAGGAACTATAAGATATAAGTCGCTACATGTATAATTTTATGCAGTACTTTATATAGGAAAAAATACACATTGATTACAGTATTATTATTTTGTTGTTATTTATGATGCGCAATGTACCTGTTTATAAGTATTTATATTTAAATATACAGTACTTTATATGAAAAAAAAAAGCTATTAATGTTTAATATTAAAAGTAATAAGATGTATTTTCATTTGATGTTGTACAGTTCAAAATTTATGTCAGCATAATGATGTGAATATGATGTTCTTTTTAAACTGAAGAATGTAACATAGAATGTTTGAAAAATGTTAACTATTAAAAATGCAATATGTTACTGCTAATGTATTACTAGTGCTTAATGTATAATGTGCTATATATGTTTGTAAATATGTTATGTATCTAATATTATATATATGTGTGAATATGATGTTCTTTTTTAACTGAAGGATGTAATACAAAATGTATGAAAAATGTTTTTAGTATATATATTATAATGTATTACCAGTGCTTATGTATAATGTTTGTGGATATGTTAACTATCTAATGTGTGTTCTTTCTTATATATATATGTATGTAAATATGATGTGTGTATGATGAAATTCACGAATAAATGATAAAATTAAAAAAAAACTATAACTTAGTGTTATTTTCCCCACTTCTCAGGTACATCAAGTTCTTTATTTCCTTGTACATAAATATACCTCTCTTTTTGCCCACTTTTTAGCACAGGTAAATCATACAGGTAAACACAGGTAAAATTATTATGGAACTGACTATAATTGGTTTTCCATTGTTCTCCTATGTATACACTTTTCTTTGTTCTAAAAAAAGTGGGCAAATGGAGAACACACCGTTGACAGCGAACAGCGATAGTCTGAGCTAAACATACAGGTAAAATATCACGTGACCTATTGTGATTCCCGAAGTACGAAAACGTAATCCTCAATGTCCATTGTTGTGATGTGCGTTGTGAAGTTATTACTAAAACAAATAAAGAGAAAATGACAATACATTTCCCACCATCCATGTGCATGTATATCTCTTGTCGACGCTGCAGTTTGTTTACATTTTACTTTGAACGATACGAAGGCAATCCCAACTTTTATTGTACTTTTTTATCTCAACATTTTTATCTTTATACTAAATATATATAAAATCTACTTTTATATGATAAAGAGCAATCATATGGTATAAAAACATAACATAATATTAAAGAGGCTTGCCCGCAGAGAGATCAGAAAAATTGGCTAATAGAAAAAGATTTTTTTACACATGACAGACTGTTGGAATTGTTGAGTTTTTCATTTTATTTTCCTTATAAAACGCTGAAAAGTGATATTAAAACCTCATTTTTCAATATTATTTATTTAATCGCAACCCGCAAAAAGTCCCCGCTATAAAGTGGAGTCTAATTTGATTGACACATCAAAGAAACAAGCACGTGCATAGTGCCGCACAGTGATAACTTCAAAGGCAGTGGCGATTTACAAAGAAGATTTGCCGTTATATTCCATACATTTCCCTCTCAGGTTGAGTTTTAAAACGTCTTTTAAATACATATTCTGTAATTGTTTTCAAGAAATAAAGTCAGAAAGCCTCTAATTTTGTCACATAGAAACGTGTACTGAAGTTTATTTAGTGATCGGAGATGTGCCGTTTACCGGTCCGTCTGCGGGTAAGCCTCTTTAAATTAAGCATCCTTGTGATCCAATCACCAAACTACCAGTCTAGTTAATGCCAAATTCAAAATATTTCATAAACTACATTTTTTTTTCATTTTTCGATATCAGTGTATCAGAGGATTATGATATTTTAAGTGTATTTTGGTATATTTTAAGTGTATTTTGGTATATTTTAAGTGTATTGTGGTATATTTTAAGTGTATTTTGGTATATTTTAACTGTATTTTGGTATATTTTAGCTGTATTTTGGTATATTTTAGCTGTATTTTGGTATATTTTAACTGTATTTTGGTCTATTTTAGCTGTATTTTGGTATATTTTAGCTGTATTTTGGTCTATTTTAGCTGTATTTTGGTATATTTTAACTGTATTTTGGTATATTTTAACTGTATTTTGGTATATTTTAGCTGTATTTTGGTATATTTTAACTGTATTTTGGTATATTTTAACTGTATTTAGGTATATTTAAACTGTATTTTGGTCTATTTTAGCTGTATTTTGGTATATTTTAGCTGTATTTTGGTATATTTTAACTGTATTTTGGTATATTTAAACTGTATTTTGGTCTATTTTAGCTGTATTTTGGTATATTTTAGCTGTATTTTGGTATATTTTAACTGTATTTTGGTATATTTTAGCTGTATTTTGGTATATTTTAGCTGTATTTTGGTATATTTTAACTATATTTTGGTATATTTTAGCTGTATTTTGGTATATTTTAACTGTATTTTGGTATATTTTAACTGTATTTTGGTTTATTTTAACTGTATTTTGGTATATTTAAACTGTATTTTGGTCTATTTTAGCTGTATTTTGGTATATTTTAGCTGTATTTTGGTATATTTTAACTGTATTTTGGTATATTTTAGCTGTATTTTGGTATATTTTAGCTGTATTTTGGTATATTTTAACTATATTTTGGTATATTTTAGCTGTATTTTGGTTTATTTTAACTGTATTTTGGTATATTTTAACTGTATTTTGGTACTTAGAATAAAATGAGACATTGTAAAAGTCGATTATCCGATACGCTCTATGTCAGAAAATGACTTGGATTCGGGAAGAATCATCGAGAGTTGTACAAAGCCTATTGATGCAACTGAAAGGCCATATAGAGAAATATCCACTGAACTAATAAACATATTTTTCGCGATTCAGAACATTTAAATGCTATAGATTTAAGGTTTGTATTCATAAGCTCAGTTTCTGACATTTATTTTTTATGTTAAAAACGGTCACCGTACAGGTCGAAGTGCAGGACAATAGGTGCCTTTCCGCTTTACATGTGAATCATTCAATAGGATCTCTCCTTTTCAAATTGGTGAAATGGATCGATTAAAACACACAAGCTTTGTAATCTTCGCTATTTATTAGATCTCTTTATAGCGGCACTATTGCCGTACACAATATATATCTACTGGTACGCGTGATAAACCATGAAAAGCTCGTCTCCCATTGAATAGTTAGGACTTCGTAAAGCTGAAGGAAATTGTCTTAATGTATGGAAAGGTGTCATTACAACTAATGGTTTCTAATATTCTAACATAGCAATGAAAATTAAACATTTTTGATTTATCTATTTTTGAAAATTGCTTTTTTCCAAGAGTCTCTTTAAACTATTAATATTATGACGTGATGAGTTTAAAAACAACAAAATGAATTCATTTGTGTGTAAGGAGTGTTGACATCTTATAAACTATCGTTTGGTGGTGGTATACTTATCGTTTACCGAGACAACCGTTCCGGGGGCCGCGGTGGCCGAGTGGTTAAGGTGTCCCGACTCTTTAACACTAGCCCTCCACCTCTGGGTTGCGAGTTCGAAACCTACGTGGGGCAGTTGCCAGGTACTGACCGTAGGCCGGTGGTTTTTCTCCGGGTATTCCGGCTTTCCTCCACCTCCAAAACCTGGCACGTCCTTAAATGACCCTGGCTGTTAATAGGACGTTAAAAAAAAAACAAACAAACAAAACAACCGTTCCGTCCATAGAGTGATTCCCAGGCGAGGTCTACTATTTGGTGTAACTAATCTATGAGGATACCACGCCTCACTAAAATTATTAAACATTAAATAGCTAACGAGCAGCACTTGGTATAAGATTGTTACTGTGGAGTAAAGAGATCTTTTAAAAATGCACAACAATCACAAAATAGATTGTTCCATGAAGGTGTCATTAACGGTAACTATGTGTCTAACGTGTTATAACAACACGTATAGAACAAACTAATTCCAACACATAGTCTATCAAAAGACCTTAACTGATAACAAGCTACATTAACATGTCATGTTCACGGACAATAAGCGTTCCGAAATGGTAAGCGTTTTCTGCTTTATCGTCGACGAGTCTAGATAAAATCCAGGTTACAAAATGTAAGATTCATCCTCAGTACGAGAGTGATAATATCGGAACCATCAGGCTTGTCAACAAATACCGAACACGGCTGAGGTCACGCCCCAATTCTAACATTAACATCGACAAAACGATTTCAGCAAAATTTGTTCTAGAAATGGAGACTTTCAGGGTGCAATGGATTTGTTTGATATTTCAAGGTGCTGTCTTAGTTTTAAACTGTTTATTTGACATTTCCCCTTTTAAATTTATATTTTGAGTTGTTATCTCGGTTTTAAGTTCTTTGACATTTCTCCTACAAAATTGATATTTCAAGGTTTTGTCTTAGATTTTGAATTCTTTATTTGACAATTCTGTTATTAAATTGATAGTTCAAGGCGCTGGCTCAGTTTCAATTGTTTATTTGACATTTCTCCTTCTAAATTAATATTTTAATGTGCGTTCTTCCTGTTGAGATGATTTATTTGACATTTCTCCTTCTAAATTAATATTTTAATGTGCGTTCTTCCTGTTGAGATGATTTATTTGACATTTCTCCTTCTAAATTAATATTTTAATGTGCTTTCTTCCTGTTGAAATGATTTAATCGACATTTCTTCGACCAAATTGCTATTTTAAGGTGTACCTAACTTTTAATCAATGTGTTATTTTTACCTGACATATCATCTCCCTACCTGTCGACTTCTCACTCTAAGTTGTCACCCTGGTGTTACCGTACGTGTCGACTTCTCACTCTAAGTTGTCACCCTGGTGTTACCGTACGTGTCGACTTCTCACTCTAAGTTGTCACCCTGGTGTTACCGTACATGTCGACTTCTCACTCTAAGTTGTCACCCTGGTGTTATCGTACGTGTCGACTTCTCACTCTAAGTTGTCACCCTGTTGTTACCGTACGTGTCGACTTCTCACTCTAAGTTGTCACCCTGGTGTTACCGTACGTGTCGACTTCTCACTCCAAGTTGTCACCCTGGTGTTACCGTACGTGTCGACTTCTCACTCTAAGTTGTCACCCTGGTGTTACCGTACATGTCGACTTCTAACTCCATGTTGTCACCCTGGTGTTACCGTACGTGTCGACTTCTCACTCTAAGTTGTCACCCTGGTGTTACCGTACATGTCGACTTCTCACTCCAAGTTGTCACCCTGGTGTTATCGTACGTGTCGACTTCTCACACTAAGTTGTCACCCTGGTGTTACCGTACATGTCGACTTCTCACTCCAAGTTGTCACCCTGGTGTTATCGTACATGTCGACTTCTCACTCTAAGTTGTCACCCTGGTGTTACCGTACATGTCGACTTCTCACTCCAAGTTGTCACCCTGGTGTTATCGTACATGTCGACTTCTCACTCTAAGTTGTCACCCTGTTGTTACCGTACATGTCGGCTTCTCACTCTAAGTTGTCACCCTGTTGTTACCGTACATGTCGACTTCTCACTCTAAGTTGTCACCCTGGTGTTACCGTACGTGTCGACTTCTCACTCTAAGTTGTCACCCTGTTGTTACCGTACGTGTCGACTTCTCACTCTAAGTTGTCACCCTGGTGTTACCGTACATGTCGGCTTCTCACTCTAAGTTGTCACCCTGGTGTTATCGTACATGTCGACTTCTCACTCTAAGTTGTCACCCTGTTGTTACCGTACATGTCGACTTCTCACTCTAAGTTGTCACCCTGGTGTTACCGTACATGTCGACTTCTCACTCTAAGTTGTCACCCTGGTGTTACCGTACCTGTCGACTTCTCACTCTAAGTTGTCACCCTGTTGTTACCGTACGTGTCGACTTCTCACTCTAAGTTGTCACCCTGTTGTTACCGTACGTGTCGACTTCTCACTCTAAGTTGTCACCCTGGTGTTACCGTACATGTCGGCTTCTCACTCTAAGTTGTCACCCTGGTGTTATCGTACATGTCGACTTCTCACTCTAAGTTGTCACCCTGTTGTTACCGTACATGTCGACTTCTCACTCTAAGTTGTCACCCTGGTGTTACCGTACATGTCGACTTCTCACTCTAAGTTGTCACCCTGGTGTTATCGTACGTGTCGCTAATCCACACGAAACAAAATCTGAGTTATTTCTTTCTCGTCGAAACAAATAACTCAAAGTCGGTTTAAATTACCTGATTGTTGACATATCTACACAACACACGTCTCAGACCTGATTCACTTAAAAGTCACCATTTCTATTTTGATTTTGACCGACGAGGTAAATGTATTCGGCGAATTTGATTGGCTTGTGATACTTCGTTGGTTACCTAAATCGGAACACGCTAAGATTTCGGTGCAGATCAAATAGCGAGAGTCAGAAGGGAGGTTATTTCGCTGTACCTCTGCAGTATACATTACAGTTTTTTAATGGTCAATTTGTAAGCTGAACTTTTCGCCACGTAACAATAGAATCCCTAAAATACTACTGAGTAGAGTATGTCTATATTGCCCTCAAGCGTGACGTCATTAAGAATTCCACGTCAAAGATTATGCTACTGAAGCCCCCGCTTTCTAATTACGTGAAGAGTTTTCCGTCGTAAAAATGACGTAAATAATAGATGATAATTACCTGGGGTTCCCGTATGATATCATATATATTTCACTTAAATGACAGAATATATAGATATTCTTATTAATGTCTGTGAAACGACTCAATGTCACCTGTATTAAACGTACCGACAAATTTAACTTTGTATTAAAGGCGTTATTGATCATAAGTGATAAGATATGAGGGTTGATTATAACTTGGTCTATCATTACATTACAGAGTTATGACATATGAGGGTTGATTATAACTTGGTCTATCATTACATTACAGAGTTATGACATATGAGGGTTGATTATAACTTGGTCTATCATTACATTACAGAGTTATGACATATGAGGGTTGATTATAACTTGGTCTATCATTACATTACAGAGTTATGACATATGAGGGTTGATTATAACTTGGTCTATCATTACATTTCAGAGTTATGACATATGTGGGTTGATTATAACTTGGTCTATCATTACATTACAGAGTTATGACATATGAGGGTTGATTATAACTTGGTCTATCATTACATTACAGAGTTATGACATATGAGGGTTGATTATAACTTGGTCTATCATTACATTTCAGAGTTATGACATATGAAGGTTGATTATAACTTGGTCTATCATTACATTACAGAGTTATGACATATGACATATGAGGGTTGATTATAACTTGGTCTATCATTACATTACAGAGTTATGACATATGAGGGTTGATTATAACTTGGTCTATCATTACATTTCAGAGTTATGACATATGAAGGTTGATTATAACTTGGTCTATCATTACATTACAGAGTTATGACATATGACATATGAGGGTTGATTATAACTTGGTCTATCATTACATTACAGAGTTATGACATATGTGGGTTGATTATAACTTGGTCTATCATTAAATTTCAGAGTTACCAGCGGCTATGTTGGATGTCTGCTATCTGCCTCGTTGGTGGTGTAATCCTGTGGCTGGCGACAACAAACGTCACCCCCGAGACAGATGCTGCAAACCGTAAACCGGAACCTGGTATACCGGAACCTGGTATACCGGAACCTCGTAAACCGCACGAGGCACCATTGATACCACAACCACTGATGCCGCAACAAGAAACGCTGATACCAGAACAGGAAAATTATGATACAGGCGGTTACCTAGTGTACGACTGTAGCCATAGACATAACAAGTCATGTGGCGGCTGGTCAGACAGACTGACCGGTATATTGTGTACGTACGTGCTGGCAAAACTGACCAACAGAACTTTCCTCATCAATTTTGACAATCCTTGTAAACTGGAGGACTACTTCGATTTTAAGTCCTATGATTGGAGGTACAATAAGACTTTGTTAGATCACGAACCTTCCCAATATTATGATTACATGAACGACAAGGTCAAGCCACTCATGAGTCTGTTAGTAAGAGCCAACTCCACACAACCCATAAAGGCCCTGTTTACCAGACGCGTCAGTTTTTTCCGGATTAACTGGGACATAACGCCTGAGTTTCGAAAATTTCTCCACATTGACGAGTACGTCCCATGGATATCAACACTCCACTTCGCTGATGTAAATCGTTATATATATGAATTATTTCTCAAGCCGAAACCTTTCTTATACAAAGCGATCAATACTGTTTACAAAACCAAAAAAGCAGACAAAACATTTTGTGCCCACATCCGGATGGGGAGAAGCTCCACTTTCCCTAACGATAGTATAGTACGGAAAACTCCAGAGGAAGTTCGGATCATGTTCGATTTTATAGAGAAAATCGACAAACGTTCTCATGACTTGTTTCTAGCTACAGATAACATTGATATACAAAAACGGTTCTATAGTCAATACTCAGGAGACTTAATTTTAGACATGCCCGGCCGACTAACACATATAGACCAAGCGTTTACTGGCGATGTGTGTCAAGGTTTTTATAAACAACTTCTTGACTTCCTGTTTCTACAGACGTACTGTGACAAACTCGTCATCACCAACAGTGGGTTCAGTATGGTGGCCGCCTACCTCCGAGATATCCCCGGGGGACTCTACTGCTGGACTCCTCGCGCAGTCATCACGTGCTCTCGGTACACTATACATGACTTCTTCCCTTTTCCCATACTGGGCCCACTGAGAGAGTACGACGCCCACGGGAATATTACCCGACTCGGATAAACAAAATGTTCCTTCATGTCCTAAGCAATGTCGGTAAATACGTGTCCGTTGTAGGCCTGTGTGGTGTTGATGTGGGCGACACTGTCCATACACCATTTCGATCTTTGTTCAGTTAAATGTAGAGATGAGGACAAAGCTGGATTTATCAGTAATTGCTGTTGTTGATGGGCGAAAATCCGAGACGTGAAGTAGTTATATAAGAACAATACTACTATCACGCTCGATCTACTGTTTAAACTTAGCTTCGGGCGCGGGAGACCCAGAGCACCCAGAGCTATGCCGGTACAGAGTCTTCAACAAGGACAACCCCGACAGCAGAGACCGACCCTCAGCTGTTACGGGTCAGGAACATCGAATCCCACACCTTGGATCGTCAACTGAGGTTACGAGGCCGGCGACAGCCAATACATGTTACGGCTTACATCACACTGTGTTCTTGTCGAAATGTTATCTGATGTCTTTATGGACTGGGGTATAACCTACTGTCTTTATGGACTGGGGTTTAACCTACTGTCTTTATGGACTGGGGTATAACCTACTGTCTTTATGGACTGGGGTATAACCTACTGTCTTTATGGACTGGGGTTTAACCTACTGTCTTTATGGACTGGGGTTTAACCTACTGTCTTTATGGACTGGGGTTTAACCTTCTGTCTTTATGGACTGGGGTTTACCCTACTGTCTTTATGGACTGGGGTTTACCCTACTGTCTTTATGGACTGGGGTTTAACCTACTGTCTTTATGGACTGGGGTTTAACCTACTGTCTTTATGGACTGGGGTTTAACCTACTGTCTTTATGGACTGGGGTTTAACCTACTGTCTTTATGGACTGGGGTTTAACCTACTGTCTTTATAGACTGGGGTATAACCTACTGTCTTTATGGACTGGGGTTTAACCTACTGTCTTTATGGACTGGGGTTTAACCTACTGTCTTTATGGACTGGGGTTTAACCTACTGTCTTTATAGACTGGGGTTTAACCTACTGTCTTTATGGACTGGGGTTTAACCTTCTGTCTTTATGGACTGGGGTATAACCTACTGTCTTTATGGACTGGGGTTTAACCTACTGTCTTTATGGACTGGGGTTTAACCTACTGTCTTTACGGACTGGGGTTTAACCTACTGTCTTTATGGACTGGGGTTTAACCTACTGTCTTTATGGACTGGGGTTTAACCTACTGTCTTTATGGACTGGGGTTTAACCTACTGTCTTTATAGACTGGGGTTTAACCTACTGTCTTTATGGACTGGGGTTTATCCTACTGTCTTTATGGACTGGGGTTTATCCTTCTGTCTTTATGGACTGGGGTTTACCCTACTGTCTTTATGGACTGGGGTTTAACCTTCTGTCTTTATGGACTGGGGTTTAACCTTCTGTCTTTATGGACTGGGGTTTAACCTTCTGTCTTGATGGACTGGGGTTTAACCTACTGTCTTTATGGACTGGGGTTTAACCTACTGTCTTTATGGACTGGGGTTTATCCTACTGTCTTTATAGACTGGGGTTTAACCTACTGTCTTTATGGACTGGGGTTTAACCTTCTGTCTTTATGGACTGGGGTTTAACCTTCTGTCTTTATGGACTGGGGTTTATCCTACTGTCTTTATGGACTGTACCAGAATACCTTGGTATCAGCCAGTGTAGTGTCAGTTTTGTTTGTAAGAAGGATATATTGATAGGAGTATGACGATGTCATGGATTGTTTTAACACCAATCAGGTTTTATACAGGATCATTCTACAATTGACTAGCTTATTGATTTATATTAATATCATTATCTACATCTACAGTAAAGAAGTCCCTGGCTACCCCCGCCACATTCCAATTCGTCTTGTTTACATTTGTAATTTTACTTGTCATTGTCAGTTTACCATTCTTAATTTTGTTCATTTCATTCATGTTAATCGTATTTCTCTCCATAACCCGTTTATGACACTTCCCTAACCTTAACCCGTTTATCATATTTCCCTAACCTTAACCCGTTTATCATATTTCCCTAACCTTAACCCGTTTATCATATTTCCATAACCTTAACCCGTTATGATATTTCCCTAACCTTAACCCGTTATGATATTTCCCTAACCTTAACCCGTTTATCATATTTCCCTAACCTTAACCCGTTTATCATATTTCCCTAACCTTAACCCGTTTATGACACTTCCCTAACCTTAACCCGTTTATCATATTTCCCTAACCTTAACCCGTTTATCATATTTCCATAACCTTAACCCGTTATGATATTTCCATAACCTTAACCCGTTATGATATTTCCCTAACCTTAACCAGTTTATCATATTTCCCTAACCTTAACCCGTTTATCATATTTCCCTAACCTTAACCCGTTATGATATTTCCCTAACCTTAACCCGTTTATCATATTTCCCTAACCTTAACCCGTTATTTATATTTCCCTAACCTTAACCCGTTATGACACTTCCCTAACCTTAACCCGTTTATCATATTTCCCTAACCTTAACCCGTTATGATATTTGCCTAACCTTAACCCGTTATGATATTTGCCTAACCTTAACCCGTTATTTATATTTCCATAACCTTAACCCGTTTATCATATTTCCATAACCTTAACCCGTTTATCATATTTCCCTAACCTTAACCCGTTTATCATATTTCCATAACCTTAACCCGTTTATCATATTTCCCTAACCTTAACCCGTTTATCATATTTCCCTAACCTTAACCCGTTTATCATATTTCCCTAACCTTAACCCGTTTATCATATTTCCCTAACCTTAACCCGTTTATCATATTTCCCTAACCTTAACCCGTTTATCATAGTTCCCTAACCTTAACCCGTTTATCATATTTCCCTAACCTTAACCCGTTATTTATATTTCCCTAACCTTAACCCGTTTATCATATTTCCCTAACCTTAACCCGTTATGATATTTCCCTAACCTTAACCCGTTTATCATATTTCCCTAACCTTAACCCGTTTATCATATTTCCCTAACCTTAACCCGTTATTTATATTTCAATAACCTTAACCCGTTTATCATATTTCCCTAACCTTAACCCGTTTATCATATTTCCCTAACCTTAACCCGTTTATCATATTTCCCTAACCTTAACCCGTTTATCGTATTTCCCTAACCCTAACCCGTTTATCATATTTCCATAACCTTAACCCGTTTATCGTATTTCCCTAACCCTAACCCGTTTATCATATTTCCCTAACCTTAACCCGTTATTTATATTTCCATAACCTTAACCCGTTTATCATATTTCCCTAACCTTAACCCGTTATTTATATTTCCATAACCTTAACCCGTTATTTATATTTCAATAACCTTAACCCGTTATTTATATTTCAATAACCTTAACCCGTTTATCATATTTCCCTAACCTTAACCCGTTTATCATATTTCCCTTACCTTAACCCGTTATTTATATTTCCCTAACCTTAACCCGTTTATCATATTTCCCTAACCTTAACCCGTTTATCATATTTCCCTTACCTTAACCCGTTATTTATATTTCCATAACCTTAACCCGTTTATCATATTTCCCTAACCTTAACCCGTTTATCATATTTCCCTAACCTTAACCCGTTTATCATATTTCCCTAACCTTAACCCGTTATTTATATTTCCATAACCTTAACCCGTTTATCATATTTCCCTAACCTTAACCCGTTTATCATATTTCCCTAACCTTAACCCGTTTATCGTATTTCCCTAACCTTAACCCGTTTATCATATTTCCCTAACCTTAACCCGTTTATCATATTTCCCTAACCTTAACCCGTTTATCATATTTCCCTTACCTTAACCCGTTATTTATATTTCCCTAACCTTAACCCGTTTATCATATTTCCCTAACCTTAACCCGTTTATCATATTTCCCTTACCTTAACCCGTTATTTATATTTCCATAACCTTAACCCGTTTATCATATTTCCCTTACCTTAACCCGTTTATCATATTTCCCTAACCTTAACCCGTTTATCATATTTCCCTTACCTTAATCCGTTATTTATATTTCCATAACCTTAACCCGTTTATCATATTTCCCTAACCTTAACCCGTTTATCATATTTCCCTAACCTTAACCCGTTTATCGTATTTCCCTAACCTTAACCCGTTTATCATATTTCCCTAGCCTTAACCCGTTTATCATATTCCCCTAACCCTAAACCATTTATCATATTTCCCTAACCTTAACCCGTTTATCACATTTCCCTAACCTTAACCCGTTTATCACATTTCTCTAACCGTAACCCGTTTATCACATTTCCCTAACCCTAAACCATTTATCATATTTCCCTAACCCTAACCCGTTTATGACATTTCCCTAACCCTAACCCGTTTATGACACTTCCCTAACCCTAACCCGTTTATGACACTTCCCTAACCCTAACCCGTTTATGACACTTCCCTAACCCTAACCCGTTTATGACACTTCCCTAACCCTAACCCGTTTATGACACTTCCCTAACCCTAACCCGTTTATGACACTTCCCTAACCCTAACCCGTTTATGACACTTCCCTAACCCTAACCCGTTTATCATATTTTCCTTCAGTGTTAATTCGCCATGATCAATGATATATCTCATTTAAGTCTATTTTACCATCATTTATCACGTGTCATATCCGTTATGAATTATGAACCAAGCCTAGTTATAGGTGAAATGACATTGTTTTGTAAATGGATTACAATGTATATATTATAATTAATAATTGTTAGTATTGTGGATCTGATGTTTGACATTCAGATATAATTATAAGAGAATTGTGTTTTTATAACGTAGTTAGGTATTTATTGATGTCATGACGAAGTCACTTGTACATTGTTACATGTCTGAACTATCAATGAGTATGAAACACGGTCCAAAGGGCTGATTTACACGCCTATAGATGGACAGTTCAGTGTTGTGTATGTGTGTGAGTGGTGTGTTGTGTCACCTGTGTGTGAGTGGTGTGGTGACAGTTCAGTGTTGTGTGTAGGAGCGGTGTGTTGTGTCACCTGTGTGTGAGCGGTGTGGTGTGTCATCTGTATGTGTGTGGTGTGGTGACAGTTTAGTGTTGTGTGTGAGCGGTGTGTTGTGTCACATGTGTGTGAGCGGTGTGTTGTGTCACTTGTGTGTGAGCGGTGTGGTGACAGTTTAGTGTTGTGTGTGTAGGAGCGGTGTGGTGTGTCACCTGTATGTGAGCGGTGTGGTGACAGTTTAGTGTTGTGTGTAGGAGCGGTGTGGTGACAGTTTAGTGGTGTGTGTGTTGAGCGGTGTGGTGTGTCACCTGTATGTGTGTGGTGTGGTGACAGTTTAGTGTTGTGTGTGTAGGAGCGGTGTGGTGTGTCACCTGTGTGTAGAAGCGGTGTGGTGACAGTTTAGTGTTGTGTGTAGGAGCGGTGTGGTGACAGTTTAGTGGTGTGTGTGTTGAGCGGTGAGGTGTGTCACTTGTGTTGTCTATGCTTGTTGATTGAATAAATTCGATAGAAAACCTTTCTCAATTGTTGTCGTCTTGTTGTGGGATCGGTGTAATTGTCTTTACACATATGATCAGCGCTTCTGAAACGACGTATGAAATTTTTCACACGATTGTTCAGATATATATATAATAATCTGTTAAATCTTTGACTGACAAGGACATAGGAACGGGGTTCACCGGATATCCAACCGTATTCAGGATTTTTCCTGTACCACAAATTACATCGCCATCTTGAGCACGGATGAGAAATGTTTTAAATAAATTTTATTGCATATGATGTAAATCCTTGGCAACAGATCATAACAGTATACTTACTACATGTGGTGTATACTTACTACACATTGGTGTATACTTACTACACATTGGTGTATACTTACTACATGTGGTGTATACTTACTACATTGGTGTATACTTACTACACATTGGTGTATACTTACTACATGTGGTGTATACTTACTACATGTGGTGTATACTTACTACATGTGGTGTATACTTACTACATGTGGTGTATACTTACTACATGTGGTGTATACTTACTACATTTGGTGTATACTTACTACATGTGGTGTATACTTACTACATTGGTGTATACTTACTACACATTGGTGTATACTTACTACATGTGGTGTATACTTACTACACATTAGTGTATACTTACTACATGTGGTGTATACTTACTACACATTGGTGTATACTTACTACACATTGGTGTATACTTACTACATGTGGTGTATACTTACTACATTGGTGTATACTTACTACATGTGGTGTATACTTACTACACATTGGTGTATACTTACTACACATTGGTGTATACCCTACTACACATTGGTGTATACTTACTACATGTGGTGTATACTTACTACACATTGGTGTATACTTACTACACATTGGTGTATACTTACTACACATTGGTGTATACTTACTACACATGTGGTGTATACTTACTACACATTGATGTATACTTACTACACATTGGTGTATACCTACTACACATTGGTGTATACTTACTATACATTGGTGTATACTTACTACACATTGGTGTATACTTACTACACATTGGTGTATACTTACTACATGTGGTGTATACTTATTACACATTGGTGTATACTTACTACATGTGGTGTATACTTACTACACATTGGTGTATACCTACTACACATTGGTGTATACTTACTATACATTGGTGTATACTTACTACACATTGGTGTATACTTACTACATGTGGTGTATACTTACTACACATTGGTGTATACTTACTACATGTGGTGTATACTTACTACACATTGGTGTATACTTACTACATGTGGTGTATACCTACTACACATTGGTGTATAATTACTACATGTGGTGTATACTTACTACATGTGGTGTATACTTACTACACATTGGTGTATACTTACTACATGTGGTGTATACTTACTACACATTGGTGTATACTTACTACACATTGGTGTATACTTACTACACAGTGGTGTATACTTACTACACATTGGTGTATACTTACTATACATTGGTGTATACTTACTACACATTGGTGTATACTTACTACATGTGGTGTATACTTACTACACATTGGTGTATACTTACTACACATTGGTGTATACTTACTACACAGTGGTGTATACTTACTACACATTGGTGTATACTTACTATACATTGGTGTATACTTACTACACATTGGTGTATACTTACTACACATTGGTGTATACTTACTACATGTGGTGTATACTTACTACATGTGGTGTATACTTACTACACATTGGTGTATACTTACTACATGTGGTGTATACTTACTACACATCTACACATTGGTGTATACTTACAACATGTGGTGTATACTTACTACACATTGGTGTATACTTACTACACAGTGGTGTATACTTACTAAACATTGGTGTATACTTACTACACATTGGTGTATACTTACTACTCATTGGTGTATACTTACTACATGTGGTGTATACTTACTACATGTGGTGTATACTTACTACACACTGGTGTATACTTACTACACAGTGGTGTATACTTACTACACATTGGTGTATACTTACTACACATTGGTGTATACTTACTACACATTGGTGTATACTTACTACACATTGGTGTATACTTACTACATGTGGTGTATACTTACTACATGTGGTGTATACTTACTACATGTGGTGTACACTTACTACACATTGGTGTATACTTACTACACATTGGTGTATACTTACTACACATTGGTGTATACTTACTACACATTGGTGTATACTTACTACATGTGGTGTATACTTACTACACATTGGTGTATACTTACTACACATTGGTGTATACTTACTACATGTGGTGTATACTTACTACACATTGGTGTATACTTACTACACATTGGTGTATACTTACTACACATTGGTGTATACTTACTACACATTGGTGTATACTTACTACATGTGGTGTATACTTACTACACATTGGTGTATACTTACTACACATTGGTGTATACTTACTACATGTGGTGTATACTTACTACACATTGGTGTATACTTACTATACATTGGTGTATACTTACTACATGTGGTGTATACTTACTACATGTGGTGTATACTTACTACACAGTGGTGTATACTTACTACACAGTGGTGTATACTTACTACATGTGGTGTATACTTACTACATGTGGTGTATACTTACTACACATTGGTGTATACTTACTACACAGTGGTGTATACTTACTACATGTGGTGTATACTTACTACATGTGGTGTATACTTACTACATGTGGTGTATACTTACTACACATTGGTGTATACTTACTACATGTGGTGTATACTTACTACACATTGGTGTATACTTACTACATGTGGTGTATACTTACTACACATTGGTGTATACTTACTACACATTGGTGTATACTTACTACATGTGGTGTATACTTACTACACATTGGTGTATACTTACTACATGTGGTGTATACTTACTACACATTGGTGTATACTTACTACACATTGGTGTATACTTACTACATGTGGTGTATACTTACTACACATTGGTGTATACTTACTACACATTGGTGTATACTTACTACACATTGGTGTATACTTACTACACATTGGTGTATACTTACTACACATTGGTGTATACTTACTACATGTGGTGTATACTTACTACACATGTGGTGTATACTTACTACACATTGGTGTATACTTACTACACATTGGTGTATACTTACTACATGTGGTGTATACTTACTACATGTGGTGTATACTTACTACACATTGGTGTATACTTACTACACATTGGTGTATACTTACTACATGTGGTGTATACTTACTACATGTGGTGTATACTTACTACACATTGGTGTATACTTACTACACATTGGTGTATACTTACTACATGTGGTGTATACTTACTACACATTGGTGTATACTTACTACACATTGTTGTATACTTACTACATGTGGTGTATACTTACTACACATCTACACATTGGTGTATACTTACTACACATTGGTGTATACTTACTACACATTGGTGTATACTTACTACACATTGGTGTATACTTACTACACATTGGTGTATACTTACTACACATTGGTGTATACTTACTACACATTGGTGTATACTTACTACATGTGGTGTATACTTACTACACATTGGTGTATACTTACAACATGTGGTGTATACTTACTACACATTGGTGTATACTTACTACACAGTGGTGTATACTTACTAAACATTGGTGTATACTTACTACACATTGGTGTATACTTACTACTCATTGGTGTATACTTACTACATGTGGTGTATACTTACTACATGTGGTGTATACTTACTACACATTGGTGTATACTTACTACACAGTGGTGTATACTTACTACACATTGGTGTATACTTACTACACATTGGTGTATACTTACTACACATTGGTGTATACTTACTACATGTGGTGTATACTTACTACATGTGGTGTATACTTACTACATGTGGTGTACACTTACTACACATTGGTGTATACTTACTACACATTGGTGTATACTTACTACACATTGGTGTATACTTACTACACATTGGTGTATACTTACTACATGTGGTGTATACTTACTACACATTGGTGTATACTTACTACACATTGGTGTATACTTACTACATGTGGTGTATACTTACTACACATTGGTGTATACTTACTACACATTGGTGTATACTTACTACACATTGGTGTATACTTACTACATGTGGTGTATACTTACTACATGTGGTGTATACTTACTACATTGGTGTATACTTACTACACATTGGTGTATACCTACTACACATTGGTGTATACTTACTACATGTGGTGTATACTTACTACACATTGGTGTATACTTACTACACATTGGTGTATACTTACTACACATTGGTGTATACTTACTACATGTGGTGTATACTTACTACATGTGGTGTATACTTACTACATTGGTGTATACTTACTACACATTGGTGTATACCTACTACACATTGGTGTATACTTACTACATGTGGTGTATACTTACTACACATTGGTGTATACTCACTACACATTGGTGTATACTTACTACACATTGGTGTATACTTACTACATGTGGTGTATACTTACTACACATTGGTGTATACTTACTACACATTGGTGTATACTTACTACATGTGGTGTATACTTACTACACATTGGTGTATACTTACTATACATTGGTGTATACTTACTACATGTGGTGTATACTTACTACATGTGGTGTATACTTACTACACATTGGTGTATACTTACTACACAGTGGTGTATACTTACTACACAGTGGTGTATACTTACTACATGTGGTGTATACTTACTACATGTGGTGTATACTTACTACACATTGGTGTATACTTACTACACATTGGTGTATACTTACTACACATTGGTGTATACTTACTACACATTGGTGTATACTTACTACATGTGGTGTATACTTACTACACAGTGGTGTATACTTACTACACATTGGTGTATACTTACTACATGTGGTGTATACTTACTACACATTGGTGTATACTTACTACACATTGGTGTATACTTACTACATGTGGTGTATACTTACTACATGTGGTGTATACTTACTACATGTGGTGTATACTTACTACACATTGGTGTATACTTACTACACATTGGTGTATACTTACTACACATTGGTGTATACTTACTACACATTGGTGTATACTTACTACATGTGGTGTATACTTACTACACATTGGTGTATACTTACTACATGTGGTGTATACTTACTACACATTGGTGTATACTTACTACACATTGGTGTATACTTACTACAATGTGGTGTATACTTACTACACATTGGTGTATACTTACTACATGTGGTGTATACTTACTACACATTGGTGTATACTTACTACACATTGGTGTATACTTACTACACATTGGTGTATACTTACTACACAGTGGTGTATACTTACTACACATTGGTGTATACTTACTACACATGTGGTGTATACTTACTACATGTGGTGTATACTTACTACACATTGGTGTATACTTACTACACATTGGTGTATACTTACTACATTGGTGTATACTTACTACACATGTGGTGTATACTTACTACACATTGGTGTATACTTACTACACATTGGTGTATACTTACTACACATTGGTGTATACTTACTACACATTGGTGTATACTTACTACACATTGGTGTATATACTTACTACACATTGGTGTATACTTACTACATGTGGTGTATACTTACTACAATGTTGGTGTATACTTACTACACATGTGGTGTTATACTTACTACACATTGGTGTATACTTACTACACATTGGTGTATACTTACTACTACATTGGTGTATACTTACTACACATTGGTGTATACTTACTACTACATTGGTGTATACTTACTACATGTGGTGTATACTTACTACATGTGGTGTATACTTACTACCAGTGGTGTATACTTACTACACATTGGTGTATACTTACTACACATTGGTGTATACTTACTACACTGTGGTGTATACTTACTACCATTGGTGTATAACTTACTACACATTGGTGTATACTTACTACACATTGGTGTATACTTACTACACATTGGTGTATACTTACTACACATTGGGTGTATACTTACTACACATTGGTGTATACTTACTACCATGTGGTGTATACTTACTACCATGTGGTGTATACTTACTACATGTGGTGTATACTTACTACATGTGGTGTATACTTACTACATATTGGTGTATACTTACTACACATTGGTGTATACTTACTACACATTGGTGTATACTTACTACATGTGGTGTATACTTACTACATGTGGTGTATACTTACTACATGTGGTGTATACTTACTACACATTGTTGTATACTTACTACACATTGGTGTATACTTACTACATGTGGTGTATACTTACTACACATTGGTGTATACTTACTACACATTGGTGTATACTTACTACACATTGGTGTATACTTACTACATGTGGTGTATACTTACTACACATTGGTGTATACTTACTACACATTGGTGTATACTTACTACACATTGGTGTATACTTACTACATGTGGTGTATACTTACTACACATTGGTGTATACTTACTACATATTGGTGTATACTTACTACATGTGGTGTATACTTACTACACATTGGTGTATACTTACTACACATTGGTGTATACTTACTACATTGGTGTATACTTACTACATGTGGTGTATACTTACTACACATTGGTGTATACTTACTACACATTGGTGTATACTTACTACATGTGGTGTATACTTACTACACATTGGTGTATACTTACTACATGTGGTGTATACTTACTACATGTGGTGTATACTTACTACACATTGGTGTATACTTACTACATGTGGTGTATACTTACTACATATTGGTGTATACTTACTAAATTGGTGTATACTTACTACACATTGGTGTATACTTACTACACATTGGTGTATACTTACTACATGTGGTGTATACTTACTACACATTGGTGTATACTTACTACATGTGGTGTATACTTACTACACATTGGTGTATACTTACTACACATTGGTGTATACTTACTACATGTGGTGTATACTTACTACACATTGGTGTATACTTACTACATATGGTGTATACTTACTACACATTGGTGTATACTTACTACACATTGGTGTATACTTACTACACATTGGTGTATACTTACTACACATTGGTGTATACTTACTACACATTGGTGTATACTTACTACACATTGGTGTATACTTACTACATGTGGTGTATACTTACTTCATGTGGTGTATACTTACTACACATTGGTGTATACTTACTACATGTGGTGTATACTTACTACACATTGGTGTATACTTACTACACATTGGTGTATACTTACTACACATTGGTGTATACTTACTACACATTGGTGTATACTTACTACACATTGGTGTATACTCACTACACATTGGTGTATACTTACTACACATTGGTGTATACTTACTACACATTGGTGTATACTTACTACACATTGGTGTATACTTACTACACATTGGTGTATACTTACTACACATTGGTGTATACTTACTACATGTGGTGTATACTTACTACACATTGGTGTATACTTACTACATGTGGTGTATACTTACTACATTTGTGTATACTTACTACACATTGGTGTATACTTACTACATTGGTGTATACTTACTACACATTGGTGGATACTTACTACATGTGGTGTATACTTACTACATGTGGTGTATACTTACTACACATTGGTGTATACTTACTAAACATTGGTGTATACTTACTACACATTGGTGTATACTTACTACACATTGGTGGATACTTACTACATGTGGTGTATACTTACTACATGTGGTGTATACTTACTACACATTGGTGTATACTCACTACACATTGGTGTATACTTACTACACATTGGTGTATACTTACTACACATTGGTGTATACTTACTACACACTGGTGTATACTTACTACACATTGGTGTATACTTACTACACATTGGTGTATACTTACTACACATTGGTGTATACTTACTACACATTGGTGTATACTTACTACACATTGGTGTATACTTACTACACATTGGTGTATACTTACTACACATTGGTGTATACTTACTACATGTGGTGTATACTTACTACACATTGGTGTATACTTACTACATGTGGTGTATACTTACTACATGTGGTGTATACTTACTACATGTGGTGTATACTTACTACACATTGGTGTATACTTACTACATGTGGTGTATACTTACTACACATTGGTGTATACTTACTACATGTGGTGTATACTTACTACATGTGGTGTATACTTACTACACATTGGTGTATACTTACTACATGTGGTGTATACTTGCTACATGTGGTGTATACTTACTACACATTGGTGTATACTTACTACATGTGGTGTATACTTACTACATGTGGTGTATACTTACTACACATTGGTGTATACTTACTACACATTGGTGTATACTTACTACATGTGGTGTATACTTACTACACATTGGTGTATACTTACTAAATGTGGTGTATACTTACTACACATTGGTGTATACTTACTACATGTGGTGTATACTTACTACACATTGGTGTATACTTACTACACATTGGTGTATACTTACTACATGTGGTGTATACTTACTACACATTGGTGTATACTTACTACACAGTGGTGTATACTTACTACATGTGGTGTATACTTACTACATGTGGTGTATACTTACTACATGTGGTGTATACTTACTACATGTGGTGTATACTTACTACATGTGGTGTATACTTACTACACATGTGGTGTATACTTACTACACATTGGTGTATACTTACTACACATTGGTGTATACTTACTACATGTGGTGTATACTTACTACATGTGGTGTATACTTACTACACATGTGGTGTATACTTACTACATGTGGTGTATACTTACTACATGTGGTGTATACTTACTACACATTGGTGTATACTTACTACATGTGGTGTATACTTACTACACATTGGTGTATACTTACTACATGTGGTGTATACTTACTACACATTGGTGTATACTTACTACACATTGGTGTATACTTACTACATGTGGTGTATACTTACTACACATTGGTGTATACTTACTACATGTGGTGTATACTTACTACACATTGGTGTATACTTACTACATGTGGTGTATACTTACTACACATTGGTGTATACTTACTACACATTGGTGTATACTTACTACATGTGGTGTATACTTACTACACATTGGTGGTATACTTTACTACATGTGGTGTATACTTACTACACATTGGTGTATACTTACTACATTGGTGTATACTTACTACACATTGGTGTATACTTACTACATTGGTGTATACTTACTACACATTGGTGTATACTTACTACACAGTGGTGTATACTTACTACATGTGGTGTATACTTACTACATGTGGTGTATACTTACTACACATTGTTGTATACTTACTACACATTGGTGTATACTTACTACATGTGGTGTATACTTACTACACATTGGTGTATACTTACTACACATTGGTGTATACTTACTACACATTGGTGTATACTTACTACATGTGGTGTATACTTACTACACATTGGTGTATACTTACTACACATTGGTGTATACTTACTACACATTGGTGTATACTTACTACATGTGGTGTATACTTACTACACATTGGTGTATACTTACTACATATTGGTGTATACTTACTACATGTGGTGTATACTTACTACACATTGGTGTATACTTACTACACATTGGTGTATACTTACTACATGTGGTGTATACTTACTACACATTGGTGTATACTTACTACACATTGGTGTATACTTACTACATGTGGTGTATACTTACTACACATTGGTGTATACTTACTACCATGTGGTGTATACTTACTACATTGGTGTATACTTACTACACATTGGTGTATACTTACTACATGTGGTGTATACTTACTACATATTGGTGTATACTTACTAAATTGGTGTATACTTACTACACATTGGTGTATACTTACTACACATTGGTGTATACTTACTACATGTGGTGTATACTTACTACACATTGGTGTATACTTACTACATGTGGTGTATACTTACTACACATTGGTGTATACTTACTACACATTGGTGTATACTTACTACATGTGGTGTATACTTACTACACATTGGTGTATACTTACTACATGTGGTGTATACTTACTACACATGTGGTGTATACTTACTACACATTGGTGTATACTACTACATTGGTGTATACTTACTACATATTGGTGTATACTTACTACATTGGTGTATACTTACTACACATTGGTGTATACTTACTACACATTGGTGTATACTACTACATGTGTGTACTACTACACATTGGTGTATACTTACTAACATGTGGTGTATACTTACTACACATTGGTGTATACTTATACACATTGGTGTATACTTACTACATGTGGTGTATACTTACCTACACATTGGTGTATACTTACTACATATGGTGTTACTTACTACACATTGGTGTATACTTACTACACATTGGTGTATACTTACTACATTGGTGTATACTTACTACACATTGGTGTATACTTACTACATTGGTGTATCTTACTACACATTGGTGTATACTTACTACACATGTGGTGTATACTTACTACATGTGGTGTATACTTACTACCATTGGTGTATACTTACTACACATTGGTGTATACTTACTACATTGGTGTATACTTACTACACATTGGTGGATACTTACTACACATGTGGTGTATACTTACTACATGTGGTGTATACTTACTACACATTGGTGTATACTTACTACACATTGGTGTATACTTACTACACATTGGTGTATACTTACTACACATTGGTGGATACTTACTACATATGGTGTATACTTACTACACATTGGTGTATACTTACTACACATTGGTGTATACTTACTACACATTGGTGTATACTTACTACACATTGGTGTATACTTACTACACATTGGTGTATACTTACTACACATTGGTGTATACTTACTACATGTGGTGTATACTTACTTCATGTGGTGTATACTTACTACACATTGGTGTATACTTACTACATTGGTGTATACTTACTACACATTGGTGTATACTTACTACACATTGGTGTATACTTACTACACATTGGTGTATACTTACTACACATTGGTGTATACTTACTACACATTGGTGTATACTCACTACACATTGGTGTATACTTACTACACATTGGTGTATACTTACTACACATTGGTGTATACTTACTACACATTGGTGTATACTTACTACACATTGGTGTATACTTACTACACATTGGTGTATACTTACTACATGTGGTGTATACTTACTACACATTGGTGTATACTTACTACATGTGGTGTATACTTACTACATTTGTGTATACTTACTACACATTGGTGTATACTTACTACATTGGTGTATACTTACTACACATTGGTGGATACTTACTACATGTGGTGTATACTTACTACATGTGGTGTATACTTACTACACATTGGTGTATACTTACTAAACATTGGTGTATACTTACTACACATTGGTGTATACTTACTACACATTGGTGGATACTTACTACATGTGGTGTATACTTACTACATGTGGTGTATACTTACTACACATTGGTGTATACTCACTACACATTGGTGTATACTTACTACACATTGGTGTATACTTACTACACATTGGTGTATACTTACTACACACTGGTGTATACTTACTACACATTGGTGTATACTTACTACACATTGGTGTATACTTACTACACATTGGTGTATACTTACTACACATTGGTGTATACTTACTACACATTGGTGTATACTTACTACACATTGGTGTATACTTACTACACATTGGTGTATACTTACTACATGTGGTGTATACTTACTACACATTGGTGTATACTTACTACATGTGGTGTATACTTACTACATGTGGTGTATACTTACTACATGTGGTGTATACTTACTACACATTGGTGTATACTTACTACATGTGGTGTATACTTACTACACATTGGTGTATACTTACTACATGTGGTGTATACTTACTACATGTGGTGTATACTTACTACACATTGGTGTATACTTACTACATGTGGTGTATACTTGCTACATGTGGTGTATACTTACTACACATTGGTGTATACTTACTACATGTGGTGTATACTTACTACATGTGGTGTATACTTACTACACATTGGTGTATACTTACTACACATTGGTGTATACTTACTACATGTGGTGTATACTTACTACACATTGGTGTATACTTACTAAATGTGGTGTATACTTACTACACATTGGTGTATACTTACTACATGTGGTGTATACTTACTACACATTGGTGTATACTTACTACACATTGGTGTATACTTACTACATGTGGTGTATACTTACTACACATTGGTGTATACTTACTACACATTGGTGTATACTTACTACATGTGGTGTATACTTACTACATGTGGTGTATACTTACTACATGTGGTGTATACTTACTACATGTGGTGTATACTTACTACATGTGGTGTATACTTACTACACATGTGGTGTATACTTACTACACATTGGTGTATACTTACTACACATTGGTGTATACTTACTACATGTGGTGTATACTTACTACATGTGGTGTATACTTACTACACATGTGGTGTATACTTACTACATGTGGTGTATACTTACTACATGTGGTGTATACTTACTACACATTGGTGTATACTTACTACATGTGGTGTATACTTACTACACATTGGTGTATACTTACTACATGTGGTGTATACTTACTACACATTGGTGTATACTTACTACACATTGGTGTATACTTACTACATGTGGTGTATACTTACTACACATTGGTGTATACTTACTACATGTGGTGTATACTTACTACACATTGGTGTATACTTACTACATGTGGTGTATACTTACTACACATTGGTGTATACTTACTACACATTGGTGTATACTTACTACATGTGGTGTATACTTACTACACATTGGTGTATACTTACTACATGTGGTGTATACTTACTACACATTGGTGTATACTTACTACATTGGTGTATACTTACTACACATTGGTGTATACTTACTACATTGGTGTATACTTACTACACATTGGTGTATACTTACTACACAGTGGTGTATACTTACTACATGTGGTGTATACTTACTACATGTGGTGTATACTTACTACATGTGGTGTATACTTACTACACATTGTTGTATACTTACTACACATTGGTGTATACTTACTACATGTGGTGTATACTTACTACACATTGGTGTATACTTACTACACATTGGTGTATACTTACTACACATTGGTGTATACTTACTACATGTGGTGTATACTTACTACACATTGGTGTATACTTACTACACATTGGTGTATACTTACTACACATTGGTGTATACTTACTACATGTGGTGTATACTTACTACACATTGGTGTATACTTACTACATATTGGTGTATACTTACTACATGTGGTGTATACTTACTACACATTGGTGTATACTTACTACACATTGGTGTATACTTACTACATTGGTGTATACTTACTACATGTGGTGTATACTTACTACACATTGGTGTATACTTACTACACATTGGTGTATACTTACTACATGTGGTGTATACTTACTACACATTGGTGTATACTTACTACATGTGGTGTATACTTACTACATGTGGTGTATACTTACTACACATTGGTGTATACTTACTACATGTGGTGTATACTTACTACATATTGGTGTATACTTACTACATTGGTGTATACTTACTACACATTGGTGTATACTTACTACATTGGTGTATACTTACTACATGTGGTGTATACTTACTACACATTGGTGTATACTTACTACATGTGGTGTATACTTACTACACATTGGTGTATACTTACTACACATTGGTGTATACTTACTACATGTGGTGTATACTTACTACACATTGGTGTATACTTACTACATATGGTGTATACTTACTACACATTGGTGTATACTACTACACATTGGTGTATACTTACTACACATTGGTGTATACTTACTACACATTGGTGTATACTTACTACACATTGGTGTATACTTACTACACATTGGTGTATACTTACTACACATGGTGTATACTTACTTACATGTGGTGTATACTTACTACACATTGGTGTATACTTACTACATGTGGTGTATACTTACTACACATTGGTGTATACTTACTACACATTGGTGTATACTTACTACACATTGGTGTATACTTACTACACATTGGTGTATACTTACTACACATTGGTGTATACTTACTACACATTGGTGTATACTTACTACACATTGGTGTATACTTACTACACATTGGTGTATACTTACTACACATTGGTGTATACTTACTACACATTGGTGTATACTTACTACATGTGGTGTATACTTACTACACATTGGTGTATACTTACTACATGTGGTGTATACTTACTACATGTGGTGTATACTTACTACACATGTGGTGTATACTTACTACATTGGTGTATACTTACTACACATTGGTGTATACTTACTACATGTGGTGTATACTTACTACATGTGGTGTATACTTACTACACATTGGTGTATACTTACTAAACATTGGTGTATACTTACTACACATTGGTGTATACTTACTACACATTGGTGTATACTTACTACATGTGGTGTATACTTACTACATGTGGTGTATACTTACTACATGTGGTGTATACTTACTACATGTGGTGTATACTTACTACATGTGGTGTATACTTACTACATGTGGTGTATACTTACTACACATTGGTGTATACTTACTACATGTGGTGTATACTCACTACACATTGGTGTATACTTACTACACATTGGTGTATACTTACTACACATTGGTGTATACTTACTACACACTGGTGTATACTTACTACACATTGGTGTATACTTACTACACATTGGTGTATACTTACTACACATTGGTGTATACTTACTACACATTGGTGTATACTTACTACACATTGGTGTATACTTACTACACATTGGTGTATACTTACTACACATTGGTGTATACTTACTACACATTGGTGTATACTTACTACACATTGGTGTATACTTACTACATGTGGTGTATACTTACTACACATTGGTGTATACTTACTACATGTGGTGTATACTTACTACATGTGGTGTATACTTACTACATGTGGTGTATACTTACTACACATTGGTGTATACTTACTACATGTGGTGTATACTTACTACATGTGGTGTATACTTACTACACATTGGTGTATACTTACTACATGTGGTGTATACTTACTACATGTGGTGTATACTTACTACATGTGGTGTATACTTACTACACATTGGTGTATACTTACTACATGTGGTGTATACTTACTACACATTGGTGTATACTTACTACATGTGGTGTATACTTACTACATGTGGTGTATACTTACTACACATTGGTGTATACTTACTACATGTGGTGTATACTTGCTACATGTGGTGTATACTTACTACACATTGGTGTATACTTACTACATGTGGTGTATACTTACTACATGTGGTGTATACTTACTACACATTGGTGTATACTTACTACACATTGGTGTATACTTACTACATGTGGTGTATACTTACTACACATTGGTGTATACTTACTAAATGTGGTGTATACTTACTACACATTGGTGTATACTTACTACATGTGGTGTATACTTACTACACATTGGTGTATACTTACTACACATTGGTGTATACTTACTACATGTGGTGTATACTTACTACACATTGGTGTATACTTACTACACATTGGTGTATACTTACTACATGTGGTGTATACTTACTACATGTGGTGTATACTTACTACATGTGGTGTATACTTACTACATGTGGTGTATACTTACTACATGTGGTGTATACTTACTACACATGTGGTGTATACTTACTACACATTGGTGTATACTTACTACACATTGGTGTATACTTACTACATGTGGTGTATACTTACTACATGTGGTGTATACTTACTACACATGTGGTGTATACTTACTACATGTGGTGTATACTTACTACATGTGGTGTATACTTACTACACATTGGTGTATACTTACTACATGTGGTGTATACTTACTACACATTGGTGTATACTTACTACATGTGGTGTATACTTACTACACATTGGTGTATACTTACTACACATTGGTGTATACTTACTACACATTGGTGTATACTTACTACATGTGGTGTATACTTACTACACATTGGTGTATACTTACTACATGTGGTGTATACTTACTACACATTGGTGTATACTTACTACACATTGGTGTATACTTACTACATGTGGTGTATACTTACTACACATTGGTGTATACTTACTACATGTGGTGTATACTTACTACACATTGGTGTATACTTACTACATTGGTGTATACTTACTACACATTGGTGTATACTTACTACATTGGTGTATACTTACTACACATTGGTGTATACTTACTACATGTGGTGTATACTTACTACATGTGGTGTATACTTACTACATGTGGTGTATACTTACTACATGTGGTGTATACTTACTACATGTGGTGTATACTTACTACATGTGGTGTATACTTACTACATGTGGTGTATACTTACTACATGTGGTGTATACTTACTACACGTGGTGTATACTTACTACACAGTGGTGTATACTTACTACATGTGGTGTATACTTACTACACATTGGTGTATACTTACTACACATTGGTGTATACTTACTACACATTGGTGTATACTTACTACATGTGGTGTATACTTACTACATGTGGTGTATACTTACTACATGTGGTGTATACTTACTACATGTGGTGTATACTTACTACACATTGGTGTATACTTACTACATGTGGTGTATACTTACTACATGTGGTGTATACTTACTACACATTGGTGTATACTTACTACACAGTGGTGTATACTTACTACATGTGGTGTATACTTACTACACATTGGTGTATACTTACTACATGTGGTGTATACTTACTACATGTGGTGTATACTTACTACATGTGGTGTATACTTACTACATGTGGTGTATACTTACTACACATGTGGTGTATACTTACTACACAGTGGTGTATACTTACTACACATTGGTGTATACTTACTACACATTGGTGTATACTTACTACACATTGGTGTATACTTACTACATGTGGTGTATACTTACTACACATTGGTGTATACTTACTACACATTGGTGTATACTTACTACACATTGGTGTATACTTACTACACATTGTTGTATACTTACTACATGTGGTGTATACTTACTACATGTGGTGTATACTTACTACATGTGGTGTATACTTACTACATGTGGTGTATACTTACTACATGTGGTGTATACTTACTACATGTGGTGTATACTTACTACATGTGGTGTATACTTACTATACATTGGTGTATACTTACTATACATTGGTGTATACTTACTATACATTGGTGTATACTTACTACATGTGGTGTATACTTACTACATGTGGTGTATACTTACTACATGTGGTGTATACTTACTACATGTGGTGTATACTTACTACATGTGGTGTATACTTACTACACATTGGTGTATACTTACTATACATTGGTGTATACTTACTACACATTGGTGTATACTTACTACACATTGGTGTATACTTACTACACATTGGTGTATACTTACTACATGTGGTGTATACTTACTACATGTGATGTATACTTACTACATGTGGTGTATACTTACTACACATTGGTGTATACTTACTACACATTGGTGTATACTTACTACATGTGGTGTATACTTACTATACATTGGTGTATACTTACTATACATTGGTGTATACTTACTATACATTGGTGTATACTTACTACATGTGGTGTATACTTACTACACATTGGTGTATACTTACTACACATTGGTGTATACTTACTACATGTGGTGTATACTTACTACACATTGGTGTATACTTACTACACATTGGTGTATACTTACTATACATTGGTGTATACTTACTACACATTGGTGTATACTTACTACACATTGGTGTATACTTACTACATGTGGTGTATACTTACTACACATTGGTGTATACTTACTACACATTGGTGTATACTTACTACATGTGGTGTATACTTACTACACATTGGTGTATACTTACTACATGTGGTGTATACTTACTACATGTGGTGTATACTTACTACACATTGGTGTATACCTACTACATGTGGTGTATACTTACTACACATTGGTGTATATACTTACTACACATTGGTGTATACTTACTACATGTGGTGTATACTTACTACACATTGGTGTATACTTACTACATGTGGTGTATACTTACTACACATTGGTGTATACTTACTACACATTGGTGTATACTTACTACACATTGGTGTATACTTACTACACATTGGTGTATACTTACTACACATTGGTGTATACTTACTACATGTGGTGTATACTTACTACATGTGGTGTATACTTACTACACATTGGTGTATACTTACTACACATTGGTGTATACTTACTACACATTGGTGTATACTTACTACACATTGGTGTATACTTACTACATGTGGTGTATACTTACTACACATTGGTGTATACTTACTACATGTGGTGTATACTTACTACATGTGGTGTATACTTACTACATGTGGTGTATACTTACTACATGTGGTGTATACTTACTACACATTGGTGTATACTTACTACATGTGGTGTATACTTACTACATGTGGTGTATACTTACTACACATTGGTGTATACTTACTACATGTGGTGTATACTTACTACATGTGGTGTATACTTACTACATGTGGTGTATACTTACTACACATTGATGTATACTTACTACACATTGGTGTATACTTACTACACATTGGTGTATACTTACTACATGTGGTGTATACTTACTACACATTGGTGTATACTTATACTTACTACACATTGGTGTATACCTACTACACATTGGTGTATACTTACTACACATTGGTGTATACTTACTACATGTGGTGTATACTTACTACATGTGGTGTATACTTACTACACATTGGTGTATACTTACTACACATTGGTGTATACTTACTACACATTGATATAGATATACCCTCACGTGATATAGATATACCCTCACGTGATATAGATATATCCTCACATGATATAGATATATCCTCACATGATATAGAAATAGATATATCCTCACGTGATATAGATATATCCTCACGTGATATAGATATTTCCTCACATGATATAGATATATCCTCACATGATATAGATATATCCTCACGTGATATAGATATATCCTCACGTGATATAGATATATCCTCACGATATAGATATATCCTCACGTGATATAGATATATCCTCACATGATATAGATATATCCTCACATGATATAGATATATCCTCACATGATATAGATATATAGATATTTCCTCACATGATATAGATATCTCACATGATATAGATATATCCTCACATGATATAGATATATCCTCACCCTGATATAGATATATTTCCTCACATGATATAGATATTTCCTCACACGGAGAAACTTATTCCATTTTAAGAACAAGTTTGGAATTAGAGACTAATATGTTCCAACTTAATTTAGAGAAAAGAAAATCTTTAAGAAGATGTAGGACATCTAATTTCATATTACCAGTTGAAAGTGGTCGATGGGCAGGTGTTCCCCGACAGGTATCTAACGTGACATTTGCGATGAGTTTTGTTATCTTTATCAATTCGAAAATGAGTCACAATAGGTCACAAACACATACCCGAATGTCATTACAAACACATACCCGAATGTCATTACAAACACATACCTGAATGTCATTACAAACACATACCCGAATGTCATTACAAACACATACCTGAATGTCATTACAAACACATACCTGAATGTCATTACAAACACATACCTGAACGTCATTACAGGAAGTCAATTATTATCAAAAGGAAAGAAATGGTCACGATTTGCAATATTGGATTCCTCAAGGAAGCAGTAAGATTCTTGATATATATATATATGTATTAAAACTGATGTAAATTCTACGTACGACTATTTTCACAATCCGACGATGAGGAGATCGACCGCCTGGGCCTAACACACCCATCGAGCGCGGAGTCGAGCTTGTATCGCCGTCAACAATGCCCAACACGCAAACGTTATAAGGACGACGTTTTACAATTACAATGGGAAAAAGTGTGCACGCCTGAGAAACAAAGTAATAATAACGGTGGACTAGAAAATAAACTTAAAAAGAAACACTGTTGAACGGAGTATTCCGACAGATATAAACCCAACCATCCCCAAATAGGCAAAAAGAACTAGTGTCGAATCGAATATGAAAAACAGTACGTTAGATTTATGTAAGGAAATAAGACTAATTGGTATAGTTAATGACAGGAAGTGTTACATTGGGAAGTAACTAGTGATGATGGAGAAACTATCACTGATGTTAATTCAGTTTTTGGTCGCTAGAAATCTGACTTCGCGAGCTTATACTCACCTGATAACCCAGGTACCAGCGCGCGAGACTAATGTACACGTAGAGGAATATATAGCTTACATAAAATACCTAGATAAGGACACGGATTTGAATATGACAGTTTCCCTAGAAGTAAAAACGCGATTCACTTATTAAGCTACACGGCCGCTGGGGTCGACGGTATACACGCGCAAATGTTGAAGAACGACTTTCGTGTGGATTCACATTTTAATATTATCACAAAATGCTTTGGTAGTGGTACTGTGTCTGATCAATGGAAAAGGGGCGTGGTCAATCCATTGATAAAACCAAACAGTACAGATACACAGAACCACTTACATACCGGGGTATCACTCTCCTGTCAGGTAAGTTATAAAACCAAACAGTACAGATCCACAGAACCACTTACATACCGGGGTATCACTGTCCTGTCAGGTAAGTTATAAAACACAACAGTACAGATCCACAGAACCACTTACATACCGGGGTATCACTGTCCTGTCAGGTAAGTTATAAAACACAACAGTACAGATCCACTGAACCACTTACATACCGGGGTATCACTGTCCTGTCAGGTAAGTTATAAAACACAACAGTACAGATCCACAGAACCACTTACATACCGGGGTATCACTGTCCTGTCAGGTAAGTTATAAAACACAACAGTACAGATCCACAGAACCACTTACATACCGGGGTATCACTGTCCTGTCAGGTAAGTTATAAAACACAACAGTACAGATCCACAGAACCACTTACATACCGGGGTATCACTGTCCTGTCAGGTAAGTTATAAAACACAACAGTACAGATCCACAGAACCACTTACATACCGGGGTATCACTGTCCTGTCAGGTAAGTTATAAAACACAACAGTACAGATCCACAGAACCACTTACATACCGGGGTATCACTGTCCTGTCAGGTAAGTTATAAAACACAACAGTACAGATCCACAGAACCACTTACATACCGGGGTATCACTGTCCTGTCAGGTAAGTTATAAAACACAGCAGTACAGATCCACAGAACCACTTACATACCGGGGTATCACTGTCCTGTCAGGTATACTGTCTCATACTGAATCAGTGACTAACAAAATGGATGGAGAGAAATGAACAAATATCCGACGAACAGAATGGTTTCCACTAAAAGAGAAGTTGCCTGATCACACCTACACGGTATTTACGATCCTTACCAACAGGAAGTTAGCAAAGCAATCGACATTCGCGCGCTTTATAGACCTACGCGTGCTTTATAGACCTACGCGTGCTTTACTACACGAAGCCGTTTGACACAGTAGATAGAAGTTATCTATGGTATAAGTGCTGTGTGAAGGTCAAAGGAGTTCAAACGGACTGGTTCGATGTACAAAATGGTTTAAAACAAGGCTGTCCCCGATTCTTTTTGATCTGTATATCAACGATTTAATCGAAAGCCCGAATTCTCTAAATAGAGGTATTGATATCGACGAGCTCAATATTTCTTCATTGCTCTACGCCGACGACATTGAGCCACTAGCCCAGGCAGTGAATGAACTTCACAAGATGCCGTTAATAGTTGGTGTGTTTCTATAGTAAACTGATGTGATATATTTTCGCCCTTTATCAAGGCCGGTCACCGAGTTTTATTTCATATGATTGAACTTACCAGCAAATACAAGTACTTGGGTCTTTGGATGGGTAAGCATTTAGCTATAAAGATTGCACTGAAGGATCGGCCAGTAGGGCGATAGGGGCTCTCACAGTAAAACCTACTGAGGCAGGAGGATTGACGTATATACAAGTCTAGTTGGCCTCATTCTGTTTTACTCTGCGGCTGTCTGGGGTCAAAGAGAACAGTCAGTCATCAACACAATTCTCTATCGTGCTATGAAGTTGGGAGTTAGCAAGAACACTTCAAAAGTGGGGAAACTGGGAGAAATAGGCTAGAAATCATGTTTAAGAAAGCAATTTAAGTGTCCAGAACATTTACTCTATATCCCAGGACCGGATACTATATGAGGTACATAAATGGTCAGTCCGAAAAACAACTCGAGGGACGCTAGAGTCACGAGGTTAGCGAAAAAACTAAATATCAGCGACATTGTGACAAGCTCTTTGACACGACCCAACCCGTCAATGAAACTCATTACAGCTTAGCTCCTCCTACACGACCATACAGATTGGTTTATTAAACTGTGGGATGACCGTGATGGGACCTTATAACATAAGAACATACCGAACATTCAAAAAGGGACACAATTCAGTAATTCCATGCATGCATCCACATGTAAATATTTATATTTCCACTCAATTCAGACTCTATGAACCTACCACAGTTAACTCGAGTCATTTTTCAATGAACTATATCAAGTCCGGCGTAGGAATACATTTGTCGAGCTTGGACTATACTTTTTTAATTCCTTTTCAAAAGTGATCATATTTATATGAAATAAATTCCTTTAAAACTAATATTTGTTTTAATTCGCTATTAAGTTTGTTTACGAAAGAAATGCTAAAAGTATTAACCATATGTAGACGAAGAATGATGACGTACATTCCGGTTAGTTCTGTGGTATACTTGCACAAGTCCCTATTTGTCAAAGACAAAAATATTGTACAAAATATCAAAAAATATAAATATAAGGATTGAATAAAGTTATGTTGAGGTGTATAGGGGTATAAACCTCAATAGGTCTTGAGACAAATTGCTTCGCAGTTCATCAAATTTGTCTCAAGACCTATTGAGGTTTATACTCCCTATACACCTCAACATAACATTATTCAATCCTTAATTGTAACTGTGTCACGGATAATTTACCTGTTGCACACTTACCATGTGTCTTGGGAATGACAATCAAGTGGAATGACGGACATTAAAATAGAGCGTGTCTCGAATAACATGAGTACGTCCATACCCAGTCTGACGCCTCACCTAATATATAATATCGCTCCCTGTGTTCTATTTATGAAGAAATGTATATGTATCTGATAAACGGTATACACAAAACACCTCAGTGACGGTTAGTATAGATACCCACACAAAACATCTCAGTAAGGTTAGTATAGATACCCACACAAAACACCTCAGTAAGGTTAGTATAGATACCCACACAAAACACCTCAGTGAGGTTAGTATAGATACCCACACAAAACACCTCAGTGAGGTTAGTATAGATACCCACACAAAACACCTCAGTAAGGTTAGTATAGATACCCACACAAAACACCTCAGTGAGGTTAGTATAGATACCCACACAAAACACCTCAGTAAGGTTAGTATAGATACCCACACAAAACACCTCAGTGAGGTTAGTATAGATACCCACACAAAACACCTCAGTGAGGTTAGTATAGATACCCACACAAAACACCTCAGTGAGGTTAGTATAGATACCCACACAAAACACCTCAGTGAGGTTAGTATAGATACCCACACAAAACACCTCAGTGAGGTTAGTATAGATACCCACACAAAACACCTCAGTGAGGTTAGTATAGATACCCACACAAAACACCTCAGTGAGGTTAGTATAGATACCCACACAAAACACCTCAGTGAGGTTAGTATAGATACCCACACAAAACACCTCAGTGAGGTTAGTATAGATACCCACACAAAACACCTCAGTGAGGTTAGTATAGATACCCACACAAAACACCTCAGTGAGGTTAGTATAGATACCCACACAAAACACCTCAGTGAGGTTAGTATAGATACCCACACAAAACACCTCAGTGACGTTAGTATAGATACCCACACAAAACACCTCAGTGAGGTTAGTATAGATACCCACACAAAACACCTCAGTGACGTTAGTATAGATACCCACACAAAACACCTCAGTGAGGTTAGTATAGATACCCACACAAAACACCTCAGTGAGGTTAGTATAGATACCCACACAAAACATCTCAGTGAGGTTAGTATAGATACCCACACAAAACACCTCAGTGACGTTAGTATAGATACCCACACAAAACATCTCAGTAAGGTTAGTATAGATACCCACACAAAACACCTCAGTAAGGTTAGTATAGATACCCACACAAAACATCTCTGTGAGGTTAGTATAGATACCCACACAAAACACCTCACTGAGGTTAGTATAGATACCCACACCAAACACCTCAGTGACGTTAGTATAGATACCCACACAAAACACCTCAGTGACGTTAGTATATATACCCACACAAAACATCTCTGTGAGGTTAGTATAGATACCCACACAAAACATCTCTGTGAGGTTAGTATAGATACCCACACAAAACACCTCACTGAGGTTAGTATAGATACCCACACCAAACACCTCAGTGACGTTAGTATAGATACCCACACAAAACACCTCAGTGACGTTAGTATATATACCCACACAAAACATCTCTGTGAGGTTAGTATAGATACCCACACAAAACACATCAGTGAGGTTAGTATAGATACCCACACAAAACACATCAGTGAGGTTAGTGTATAAAAATAGCGCAATATCCTATTATTTCGATTGTTTCCTGTCGGAATTGTATCTCTCTTATGGTTCTAAGTATATGTAAAGTATTGTGAAATTCAATTTTTATATGACAACTGTCCATCTATAAAAATTAAAACTTTACATCTGTACCAGAATGTGGGACTTAGCAGGCAATACCAATACAACAAAAGTGTCTGTATCTTATAATTGTGGTATTTTCAGGAACAACGAAATGTGGCATATAATGGACGTAGTTTGGAAATCTAGCTGAATTCAATTATTTAGGTATGGCTTAATTACAGTGAAAGGAGGGGACAGCTTTATTTTAAGTTTTCAATATACAAAAATGTATGTCGTAAGAATCAGTTTAATATTGGAACCCAGCTATCAGTCTGTGATAACCATACTAAAAATATCTCAAGATTTGGTTCAGAAATATTTGGCCTTCATAAAGTGCATGATACTGAAAAAATACATATTGCATTTTCGAAACAACTTGGTGTACGTAAAGTACTTTTAATGCTATGGTTTATTTAAAGCTTGGTAGATATCGGTTGACATTGCGAAGGAAATTAAAGAGATAAGTATTGATGAGGATAATAAACAATAATGGTATTTTAAGGTCATGTTATAAAACATGTTACAGTATAACAACTAATGGACGGTAAATATCAAGAATGAATTATATATGTCATGGTTATAGATGACAAACAGAAAACATTGATTCTATCTCTTATATTATAATTGAAGACAGATCAACACATACTGACAGACAAGATTCATACAACAAGTTAGAACATCGTCAAAGGTTTGATACAAACTGTACATGTCTTATAAGGAAATTAATATGCAGGGTTATTGATGGAGACCATTAAAGAAAGGTTACTTAAAAGAAATTCCTAATTCGGCCGTCAACTCAGGATTTAAATATAGAAGAAGGTTGTTATCAAAATATTCAGTGGCACTACTGGATGTTATCTAAATGATGTCGAAGATGAATTTGATTCTTAAATGTCCGTGTTATTCTGATATACGGACAATACAGAAAACTGTTTTAGCAATTGGTGTAATGTTTAAACCTTAATACACTGCTGTCATACGATAATATTGACAATAAACCTTAATACACTGCTGTCATACGAGATCATATTGCCAATGAAGCGGATATCAAATCGTAAGCGGAAGTAAATTTTCCTGTTGACGCTTTTGATCACTTCCTCATTGTAACATTACATCACGATATATGTACACCTTATGTGTCTTTGTTCTATACACATGTATATACTGATTCTAGATAACCTTCAGATTTAAATCATATGTGTTGTATTTACCCAATAGTTTGTGATGTAAACAAACCAGTATTGACGGCTTATAATTATTACAAACAAAGAGGAGAAACCGCCAGGTAATCTTTTTTCGGATCCCAAATTGTGAATCTTTTGTCCAATAAAATTCTGTATTTACTTAAATAACAATTTACCGGAGTTATTCCTCAAACCTCGTCTTTATTACTCAATCTTTTGTTAAGGAATGATATCATATTACCTAATTCAACCATTAACATCATTTACTAATACAACCATTAACGTCATTTACTAATACAACCATTAACATAGCTCACTAATACAACCATTAACATAGCTCACTAATACAACCATTAACATCGCTCACTAATACAACCATTAACATCGCTCACTAATACAACCATTAACATCGATAACCTTGCAGATTATCTAATCTTCGAATGCGGCAGCCGAATATAGGCTTAAGTCTATATCAAAATTGTCTCCATTATATAGTACATTTATTACAAATATCAGGTTATTAGTCAAGAATGGAATGTATAGTATATATATATATATATAGAAAGAGAGTTTTATTAATATTATATAATGATCAACTGATTATTATTCATTTTTCATCACGGTTTATTACAATTCATTATCTAATAAACAACAAATCGACGTAACTTGCTCAAAACCGAGTTTCCGACTGTAATATCTGTTTAGTAACTACCAGTAGTCATTTACCCGTGAATGGATCAAATATCCATCTCCCTACTGAGTAGACCTTGGTTCACTGTAAAGATTTAGAATAAATATCAACAATCATCTACATGTTAGTTAAGACTAGATAAGATAATTAATTACGATTGTTAAAATCAATCTGATACCTAACAGGTAAGTCGCCATATCTCATCCACTGTACCGCCCTGTAAGGCATGTTAGTAATATAATTATACTAATTCTGGCGTACCCGTGATGACGTCATAATAGTAGCCATAGGAACGAGCATAGTTCGTCGGCAAAGTATTTTTTTCCTATAAAGAGTCAAGTTTCGAAATATAATCTGAACAGCCTTTTAATGGCAGACATACACACTAACACGCTGGTTATAAACACAGATGGCAATTTATGTACCCTTCAATTTCATTGGTTAGAATGTATTCCGGGTCAGATGTCATTTGACCTCACATATTTGAATATAACACAGATACATCTGCCAATAATATTGACAGGTTGGTTTTCCGTCCTTGCGGCACATTACCTTGACGGGTTCGGATCTACGGAGTGTTGATACTGGAGGTTGTTGTGTGGATGTAAACCTGTCGATATGAAGGTAAGTGTACGACTCGATCAAACCCGATATAATTATACATGTTTGATTTAAACCCTGGTCCGGTGTACCATAGTTAATGTATTTACTGGACTAATTAAAATTAATACACACTGGACTGTTAGACGGGATCTCCGAATAAGAATGGGAGAATTATTGAATAGTTGTTTTGTGCCACATGTCTTCCACACCAGCTGTCTAGTGTTCCAGTAACATGTGTTTTTCGCATGATTTTTCCAAAATTAACAAAACTGCTTACCAAATTTCATTTAAAAAAAATAGCCCATTTTTTGTCTCTTCCCTTGCTTTAAAATCATCAAGATACTCTAGTTAAATTGCATGCTGTCCTTGAAATCAGGTGTACAAGAGATCGTTTGTGTAACAGTATAAAATGTCTTATACCTACAAGAGATAGTTTGTGTAACAGTATAAAATATCTTATACCTACAAGGGATAGTTTGTGTAACAGTATTAAATATCTTATACCTACAAGAGATAGTTTGTGTAACAGTATTAAATGTTTATATGTGTGTGTGTTTGTATGTATGTCCCGTATGTAATTCTCTACACTATTAGTTTATGATAATAAAATCAGGCATTGTCGGTTTTCATAAATTACTAAGTATAACCACATTTTTTATTTGCTTGACATTTACAATGTAAGTATGGGTACTAACGTATTTTAATGTCGTTCTGGTAATTACTTTTTGTTCGCCGTTTTTTATTCTGTTCTATTTATATTCTTTTGTATAATATATACAATGTACGAGTGCCTACTAGCCTATTTTAATGCTGTTCTGTTTAATATACTGTTTCTATCGGCCCTAGTGGCCTGTTTAATATACTGTTTCTATCGGCCCTAGTCGCCTGTTTAATATACTGTTTCTATCGGCCCTAGTGGCCTGTTTAATATACTGTTTCTATCGGCCCTAGTGGCCTGTTTAATATACTGTTTCTATCGGCCCTAGTGGCCTGTTTAATATACTGTTTCTATCGGCCCTAGTGGCCTGTTTAATATACTGTTTCTATCGGCCCTAGTGGCCTGTTTAATATACTGTTTCTATCGGCCCTAGTGGCCTGTTTAATATACTGTTTCTATCGGCCCTAGTGGCCTGTTTAATATACTGTTTCTATCGGCCCTAGTGGCCTGTTTAATATACTGTTTCTATCGGCCCTAGTGGCCTGTTTAATATACTGTTTCTATCGGCCCTAGTGGCCTGTTTAATATACTGTTTCTATCGGCCCTAGTGGCCTGTTTAATATACTGTTTCTATCGGCCCTAGTGGCCTGTTTAATATACTGTTTCTATCGGCCCTAGTGGCCTGTTTAATATACTGTTTCTATCAGCCCTAGTGGCCTGTTCTGTTTAATATACTGTTTCTATCGGCCCTAGTGGTCTGTTTAATATACTGTTTCTATCGGCCCTAGTGGCCTGTTTAATATACTGTTTCTATCGGCCCTAGTGGCCTGTTTAATATACTGTTTCTATCGGCCCTAGTGGCCTGTTTAATATACTGTTTCTATCGGCCCTAGTGGCCTGTTTAATATACTGTTTCTATCGGCCCTAGTGGCCTGTTTAATATACTGTTTCTATCGGCCCTAGTGGCCTGTTCTGTTTAATATACTGTTTCTATCGGCCCTAGTGGCCTGTTTAATATACTGTTTCTATCGGCCCTAGTCGCCTGTTAAGAGTTGATGGCCCGTTAACAATACAAAAGTTAACAAAACCTGTAGTCGGTGTTTTTGTGCAAATTTTACAAAAGAACCATCGACTGGAACCCTAACTTGTTTATTACACCCCTACCTTCACAATACTGATGTCCATCCTGTTTTACCATGTATCATTGTTATCCATTTTTTTATGAATCATATTCTCTGTACTGTAATGTTTACGAGAATAAACAATTGTCATTGTCATATATTTACACTTGCAAAGTTTTGTCACTATATAACAATACCAGACCGATTTGTTTACCATTCTTGCATGGAAACATTGACCTTTGAACTTCGAGTGCTTCGGTCGCGGTCTGTTTTCTGTTACTCTCGATGAACGCGTGATGAAATGTTTCTTAAAATAAAACAACACGCTTTGTTTACCATTGTTAAATGTATAAAAATAACATGTTTGACAATATTAAATATGATAATCTATCAAAATGTTTTTGTTTGTTATGTTAATATCATAATAAAAAACAGAACTATTTTTTACCGCGGAAAAAAAAGTCTCAATTTGTTGTGAAGCGTCACCATTGGCTGTTCTAATAATTGACTCCTCCCACTGTGTCCGACTTTTATATGATTTTTTTTATTTACAAAGAAAAAATATTGTAATCACAAAGACTTATAGAAACAACATCCGTAAGTGTAAATATAGGGATAGCAATTCCTCTAAGAATATATTCTAGCGCGCCCCATAGAATATATTCTTAGAGGAATTGCTCCATAAAAGCATGGTTAACATAAAATGAAATCCAATCCCTATGTAATCTGTAAAAACCTACTTGTCACGCGTGATCTCCGTATAATAGTAGTCTAATTTGGTAGAACGTGACTGTCTGGCCTAAAGGTCCCCACAATACAGGAACATTATACTCCCCACGTATCGTGACTGTCTGACCGAAAGTGGCTTGCTGTCACAAATAATTGTATTTTAAAAACATGTTTTGAAGAAAGGGTAGCATCTAATGACAGCTGGGTATTGAATATAAGCTGAACTGAACAAATTAAGATTAAATCATTTATTGAATTATGATTTTAACGAGAAAATAGCTTTTGATGTGATTAAGCAACGATTTTCTGATGTTTATCAACGGGAACTTTTATCTAATATTAGTGATATTTCTAAAAGTAAACTATCTTCTACTTGTGTAAGCCTATAGATGACCAGTATAAAAAAACAAATAGCTAGATTTAGATTAATCTCTCACAATCTCAATAAAGAACAAGGAAGATACAGAAATCAGCAGAGAGAGCAAAGAATATGTACATTATGTCAGGATAATGATATTGAGGATGAATATCATTTTATTCTCAAATGTAACTTTTATAACAATATTCGAAGTACATACATTGAGCCATATTATTATAGAAGACCAAGTGTTTTTAAGTTGATACAACTGGTATGTGTTCAAAATGTTTCTGAATTGAGTAAGCTAGGAAAATTCCTTTATTTAGCGACAAAACAACGTAATAACGCCATTTAATTGTTTAATTTATTATATGTTAGTCTATTTATAACGTACATGAACTATTGTGTACTGCCATTATGACGTTAATGACATTTCTATAACATATAACAACACTTAAGTGTACGTATACATATATGTGTATGTGAGACTGTTAAGCGTAATGGACATGTACATTTGTAATTGTGTATTGTAATACTATATTACAGTGTATTGTTTTGTAATGTCTCTCTGATGTGTTGTAAAACACAAAGAAATAAAGAGTCTGAATCTGTCACAGTAAAGGTGATATAAGGGTGCGAGTCTACGATATATACGGGGACTTACATCCGGGCGGTCAGTAGTCCTATAACATCTATCTGTCAATCAGTGGTCAGTACTTCCTCATACTGACCAACTGACCAGCTAGGATGGTTTTGATATAAAATACAACAAAGGATTGGTTACATACCTGCTATATCAGACACGTAGTTGGAAAAATGTTTGTTAAAGGAAATATGAGTTAATAAAATACCAAATACTTATCAAAACCTAGTAAAAATTCCCTTTCACTCTGAGAAACACTGTCCATATCGACCCCCTCCTTCACTCCACGAATGTTTATGAATATTTACCCCCAACCCCCCTCCACTCCATGTAATCTGGAGACAATGTCTGTATAATTCATTACATACAGTTTTACAGTCTTTGTAATAACTATATAAACTTGTCCCTAAGACGAGACAGTGGAACATCGTCACCATCGATGTCACCGTCGAGGTCACCGTTCGGCAAAAAACTGATTCCGTCCATGTTGTGGTATAAATATTGATGTCTATCTGATAGTTGTTAATGGTCGGATTTAACTGTGTAATCGACAATTGGAGGTCTCGTTCTCACTCGGCCGACATATTATTTTATAGAAATAACATTATCTGAGTTTATATGGACAAAATTTAAATTTAAGTAACTTTAATCGTGTACAGTTCAAAAGGTTCTTGATATTTGTATTCTATTTAAACTCAGTGAATTTATATTCATCCAACACAACATTAAAATATGTGGTTTTAACTCAAAATACTGGAAAACATACAGAAAATAAAACAAAATCCATCCAATTAGGGCATTGAGTATCATGTACTACAATATAAGTATGTTCCAGGTCTGTCTGATAGGACCGGTACAGTCTGTGAACAAGTGTTAAATATCGGGAATTGGTCAGAAATCATACAGGTTATAGTCTCAAACTGAGAGTTTGATATCGGTATGAGTGTCATAGCTCAGCGATGAGGCTCGTTAATGGTTACATTTTGTTTGTAGAAGCGTACGTTCAGACCTGTATATGAAGGTCCTTCTAAGGGGCATTAACAAAGTGTTTAGCATAGTAGTAAATTATTTATTATATGGAACAAATACGGACGTATGTCGAGTGAATCTTCAGTGTCGGTCAATATTTAGAGAAGATCCAAGATTTACAGGTCACTTCACACGATAAAACTTTCAGGACCTTTATGGTAAATTAATGTACTGTCCAGGAAAATCATTGTCTCCATAACATCAGAATAATTGTGTTACCAAAGGGAACATAATACTTTTCATGAATTATCAAGTATGAGATAGAACTTTAATTTGTGTACAGTGTATCACGGTGAATATTAGATTTGTATAACAGGTATCAAGCTTGTCTTGTACACTTTTAGATATATTATAGTATCTATAGATGTATTATTGTATCTATATATATATTATTGTATCTATATATATATTATAGTATCTATATTATTGTATCTATATATATATTATTGTATCTATATATATTATAGTATCTATAGATGTATTATTGTATCTATATATATATTATTGTATCTATATATATATTATTGTATCTATATTATTGTATCTATATATATATATTATTGTATCTATTTATATATTATTGTATCTATTTATATATTATTGTATCTTTATATATATTATTGTATCTTTATATATATTATTGTATCTATTTATATATATTATTGTATCTATAGATATATTATTGTATCTATATATATATATTATTGTATCTATTTATATATTATTGTATCTATTTATATATTATTGTATCTATATATATATTATAGTATCTATAGATGTATTATTGTATCTATATATATATTATTGTATCTATATATATATTATTGTATCTATATATATATTATTGTATCTATACATATATTATTGTATCTATATATATATTATTGTATCCATAGATATATTATTGTATCTATATATATATTATTGTATCTGTATATATATATTATTGTATCTATATATATATTATTGTATCTATATATATATTATTGTATCTATATATATATTATTGTATCTATTTATATATTATTGTATCTATTTATATATTATTGTATCTATTTATATATTATTGTATCTATTTATATATTATTGTATCTATATATATATTATTGTATCTTTATATATATTATTGTATCTATATATATATTATTGTATCTATATATATATTATTGTATCTATAGATATATTATTGTATCTATAGATATATTATTGTATCTATATATATTATTGTATCTATAGATGTATTATTGTATCTATAGATATATTATTGTATCTATAGATGTATTATTGTATCTGTATATATATTATTGTATCTATTTATATATTATTGTATCTATATATATATTATTGTATCTATATATATATTATTGTATCTATAGATGTATTATTGTATCTATAGATATATTATTGTATCTATATATATATTATTGTATCCATAGATATATTATTGTATCTATATATATATTATTGTATCTGTATATATATATTATTGTATCTATATAGATATTATTGTATCTATATATATATTATTGTATCTATAGATGTATTATTGTATCTATATATATATCATTGTATCTATTTATATATTATTGTATCTATTTATATATTATTGTATCTATATATATATTATTGTATCTTTATATATATTATTGTATCTATTTATAGATGATTCCTCTATTCCCATGGCAAGCTTGTTAGACTTGTAACACATAATAAATTAACAAACACCAAATTGAATTGAAATAAGGCCGTTTTATTAACGACGTAAGGATATCAATAATGTATATAGACATTTTACATACATTGTTACATCAAGTCTAAGATGGGGATATGCAAAACGCCTTATTAACGACGTAAGGATATCAATAATGTATATAGACATTTTACATACATTGTTACATCAAGTCTAAGATGGGGATATGCAAAACGCCCATCAAAAAATATGTTTACATACATTGTTACAAATATAAAGTCTGAGATGGGGATATGCAAAACGCCCCATGGATCTAGGTGGATTGAAGGGGAGGTGGTGGGAAAAGATATAGAGCTTCCAGCTAAACTATAATTAGTAAACATGTACACTAATTATAAAAATAAACAAACGTGTACAGACCTTGTTCCTCCATATCTCAGCGGCCTCTGACCTCTGCGACCAGTGGCCCTGTACTTATATAGGAGCTATAAATAGAAGCAGACTAACTCTGCATCCTTAGCCAATCACCTCACTTCAAATTCTAAAATGGTCAGCATCCATATGATGCACAAAAACTTGAAATAATTACGAATGGAATAATCCATAATATAAATGACATGATAAAGTGGAACATATATAAATGACATTAAACAAAGTTTAATTTGTATTTATAGATGATTCCTCTATTCCCATGGCAAGCTTGTTAGACTTGTAACACATAATAAATTAACAAACACCAAATTGAATTGAAATAAGGCCGTTTTATTAACGACGTAAGGATATCAATAATGTATATAGACATTTTACATACATTGTTACATCAAGTCTAAGATGGGGATATGCAAAACGCCACAGAGATAACCTAACCATGGGTAAATTCCACCCAAGGATAGGTTATCTCTCCCCCCATCCGCAGCCATTTAGAGGGATATGTTAACCATCATATAGTCAGCAAAATTAAAATACTTTGCCAAAATGATGCAAAGCAAAGCTAACAGATTATCACTAATATATATATAAACTAATACATCAAAGGTGAATTAGCAAGATATTTGCCAAGCTTATTTCTCCGTGATAATACAGTAGTAAATATTCTTAAAACACATTCAGAAGTGCTTCTAAACCCCATGATCGGAAATAAAAGTTGTATTTTGGTAAAAACTGTTGTCCTGAATACAAAGTACTAATAATAATACATGACAACATACCATTGACATGATGATTATACCAAAATTAGGAATTCTATATCAAACACAAACCTTCTGTTTCTCGCATAATAAAAAGTACGACAAAACAACATAATATAATTGAGCAACATATTAGCCCATAATAGACTATAATTCGAAAAATCTTCCCGACCCAATGCCTAGAAGACGTCCGAGTTTCAAAAGAACAAAACATGAATATATACAAACAAATCACTTGACTGTTAAAAACACTTCACAATCTTGTGTCATGTACCAGATTTTATTAAAATTGTTCTAGCTGGTACAACTATTCTCTGCACACATTATTATGTAGTAGCTGATGAGACCCTGTAAATCATATATGTATACAATACAAAAACGCCATTGTAGTTAAAAAATTTTACTCATCGACCCCATGCCCATGAGCAAATTAAAATCAAATAAAAATAAGCACAGTTTAAGCAAAATTCAAATGGTGACCAGTAGACCCCATGACTAATGGTCAAGCATATGTTGCAGCAAGGTTACATATCAAAAATTGAAGGCAATCTTATGTATCTTTTAAATGCCGTAGACTGCCATCTTCCCATTTGCTGAATTTCGTTATCAGGGACCCCACGGGCTGCTGCAGAACTCGCAGCACCTATACGAAAACTATGAGATGTCAAACGCAGGTGTGACAGGCCTGCCCAACTTAGGGAATGTTTAAGGCATTCACTGAAATACGCGTAAGAAATAGCCTCAAGACCAGGAAAACAAAATAATGGCCCAGATTGTGTACCACGTAGCAGCAAATACTGTTGCATAGCATGAACAGGACAACATGCCTGATTTGTTTGAGATGCAGCAATGGCCAGTGTTATCGGTCTGATGTTATAATGTGCTTTAAATGAATTGAAAGTTAATTCCAAATTACACAATGACCCCGAGGAGTTGGTGATAATTCGAACATCCTCAAACTGTAAGCTATTGCTAGCAGATCTACTATGCGTCATTTCCCCAACCCGTAAAAAGGCATGAAAAGCTAATAAATACATTGTTTTCAGTAAATGATATTGGTAAGGTGACGATGTAGTGAAATTCAAAGATGTCACAATCTTTACCAGGATATCTGGTGTAATTGGCAAACGGCTATCAGAATGGTAGCTACCGCGTTGTATTGCATTCAGTAATTTCTTGATTAGAAACGATTGTGTTGGATCTTGGTAACCACATATCTTATTGATGTAACCTATAGCTGCAACATATGTAGAAATAGTAGCCGAAGCTAAACGTCTTTCAAACAAATGTGCTATGAAATATGCCAGTACATTGTATGAGGTAGGTAAGACTGTAGTACCAGCAAAAACTGTAGCAACAAATTGGCAAAACAACGTATAGGCTCTATCATAAGTACGGAAAGTCTGTACTGATGTAGCTTTCATCAGCAAGGAATGAATGATATTGGTTAAATGTGCATGAACTGGGTTGGTATTGGTGTTGGATGAACCTCCATATGTGGGGCTAGTTGGCGAAAGGAGTCCACCTGTAAACGAGACAGATGGTCACTTAAGACATTGCTTTTTCCAGGTATGTGACGTGCCCTAAATAAGACATTTAGTTTCATTGATGTCACTACAAAACGTCTTACTAGCCTCATTAGGACTTCATCTTTACTGGTTTGCTTGTTGATAATGTCAACCACTGCATAATTATCACAATAAAAAACTAAACAGCGATTAACAAGGGAGGGGCCCCACAGCTCTAATGCAAGCACCACCGCAAAAAATTCTTTAACAGTGATGTGGAAAGATTGCCATTCTGGTGGCCATTCCCCATACATCCATGCTGTTTGGAAAAAACCACCAAAACCTACATTGCTAGCATCAGTGTAAAACTGTAAATGTTCCGAAGTTTCCCAAGTATCAGTCAGAAACATGGATGTGCCATTGAAGTAATTTAAGAAAATACCCCAAGCAGCTAAATCCGCCCTAGCTGCCTTGTTTAATCTCCTGTGGTGATATGGTTTTGTTAAACCACATGTAAGATCAATAAGTCGACGTAAAAACGGGCGACCTGGCAGAATTACCCGACAAGCAAAGTTAAGTAAGCCTATCAGTGATTGAAGTTCTTTAAGGGTGACCTTGCGACGTTTTGAAAAAGACTGTATACCATCACGCATTTTCTGTAACTTATCCAACGGAAGTCGAGCGACCATCTCAACACTATCCAATTCTATTCCAAGAAAAGTTAGGCAGGTTGTGGGAAGCTCTGTTTTGCTTTGTTTGATAGGGATGGATGTATCGGAACAAAACTTCAGAAATGTTTTAAGATCAACGAGACATTTTTGACTATTTTGGGGACCAACAAACAGAAAATCATCCAAGACATGTACCACCCCTGTCACCTTAAACTTCTGGTCTAAAATCCAATGAATGGCTGAGCTGAAAGCCTCAAACAACCTGCAAGAAATTGAACAACCCATTGGCAGAACCCGATCAAAATAATATTGTCCCTCAATTTTAAAACCTAAAAGTTCATAATCCTCCGGGTGTATAGGGATTAGCCGAAATGCTGATTCTATGTCTGTTTTAGCTAACAGCGACCCTTTTCCATGTTTTTTTATGAGCGAAATGGCATTATCAATTGATTGGTAAACTACCGTAGAATTTTCAGGAGAAATACCATCATTAATTGAGGCGCCCTCAGGAAAAGATAAATGGTGTATGACTCTGTATTCGTTTGGCTCTTTTTTAGGTACTAACCCTAAAGGAGAAATTTGTAAATTAGTATATGGTGGCTGAAGAAAAGGACCATTGCAACGACCTTTGTCAACTTCTTTTTGAATTTTTACTTTCAAGATGTTAATGTTTTCTAGTGCTGATTTGAGATTTTTTGCATCACGAAAAAGTCTAGGCCCTTCATATTGTAACTTAAAACCTTTCAAAAAACCCTGCTCTAAAAATGAGAATTTCAAAGGGGGATAACCTTGTAAATATTCAAAAAATTTATCAACCAAAATTGGGGTAGGTAATGAATTACTTTTGGTGCGGTGGTCGTTGTGGTTTACTGGATTGATTTTGAGATGCACCTGATCCAGCTGGTTGCTGGTTGTCAGGCTTGGGGTTGTTCTGACAATTTCTCTGTTGATGTCTGCCGCCACAGACACCACACCCATGCCAGAATTTGCATCTGTTACCCTTTGCACACTTGCCATGCTTGTCGTAAGCCCAACACACTTTTTTACGCGTGTTAGGCTTGGTGCCCTGAAAGGGCTGCTGTGGGCAGAGTGCACGAAGGCCTATGGCAGTGGCCTCCATATATAACTCGGAGTGTGGCATGTGCCAAGGTGAACATGGATAAAGTTGATGCCACATTCGAAAATTAGAATCATAGTGCATCGCAGCGGCAATGCCCGACCTTTTGTAAAGTGTTTGTATGATATCAGCATATTTCATTAGGCTTGCTGCAGCCTGTGGATGTGCCTGAACATAAATGGCAACAAAAATATGAAAAGCTGAGATCCACTGTTCAATGGATTTGATGGTGAAACCTTTATTGTTATTGCTCAACACTAATTGCTGTCCTTGCATTTCAAATTTCAAGGAGTCTTGCTGATGTGATGTTTTCTTAAGCAATAAGCTTAAGTCCACATACTCATTGTTGAAAATTTTTGATTTTAATTTTACATCAATAAACATGTCAAGAGGTCGGGCAATGCTTACAGAAGTGATATTAGGGGTCTCACCAGCTACATCCTGGAAAACCGTTGAAAAAGACACTGGCTGTGTCCGCGAATTGCCATTAGGTCCTGGAAAGTTAATCGGTTGAGTCACTGTTTGAGGCACTTGTTGAGGTTGTAGTCTGGCTTCAGGTACAGATTGAATAATTGGCTGAGTTGCCACCTGACTTCCCGATCCAGCTGCGGCAGCAGGAATGATGTGTGAACTATACGGGAAGTTCAGTGTGTTTGTACTGATGTCCCTGGGTGATGCTGTAACCATTGCTGGGACTGGTGTTGATGTAAGCACCGGGGCTACCGTTCGGGGGAGCTGGACCTCTGGTGTCGCCACAGCAATGTCCTCATCTGGCCTGCTTATGGCATTCACATGTGCTGGTGGAGGGTTTATTGAGAAACCTGCCTCCTGCATATACTGGAACAGTTGTGCAGCAAGTTCTGGGATGGACACTGTGTTGTTTGGTGCTGTTATACTCCCAGAAGCAGCTGCTGATTGTGTATGTGCTGAGGAAACAGGGGCAGTATTAGCTGTTTGGCGCCTACGGCGCCCCACCGGTTGTGCATTGCCCTCACTTCTGTTTGCAATCAAAGTGTGATTTTGAGCTGCCCGTCGCCGAGATCTTCTGATAGGCCCCACAGAACCAGGATTACCTGTAATTACAATGCGAAAAAGAGCAGTCCAATACATGAACCAATTTCATGATGATGGTTAAATCCTAGATAATGACATTTATGAAAAAGAAAGTTTGAAAAACTCTCTCGAAAGTCATTATCATATTGAACACCAACGAATATATGGCAAAATATGCCATATCATTTTGATATTTTGAACAATGGGAATTCCCCCAGCTAATCCAGGCATACCCCTGGTATAAGTAAAACTGGGATTTCCCCCAGAAAGTCCAGGCATTCCCCCGGGATAATCGTACTGGGCATTCCCCCAGTATACTCCGGGCATTCCCCCGGGAATAAAACTGGAAATTCCAGCAGTATGGACATGCTTCTTATCTCTATGATTATAACAAAACTGAAAAGCCGGGAATTCCCCCAGCCAACCAGGTATTCCCCCGGCATAATCATACAAGGCATTCCACCGAGATATCAAAACTGTAAATTCTTCAAATAAATGTTATAGACCTAGGCCTGTATGCTTTAAAAATATTCATGAATTACCAACATACAAATGGATACCAACTTGTATGAAATCCAAATGTCCAAGTAATTTCTTTATTTTCTTTATTTTCAAACCATTTTCACTAGCTAATAAGTCTAATGAGAATTACCTTAACAATAACAAGGCATAATTACTTTTTAAATCTCAAAATATAACATTGAAAATTATCAAACTGATAATCAGTATTATCTTGTGCATCACATTAAGATATGAGAGTTAAGATTGACTTATCATGATATACAAAGTTTTATTCATCAGAAGTTGAGTTTGCAGATTTACTAATAGCTATAGGGCCTTTTAGAGAAGTCATACACTGAAAACGCGAGTTACGTCCCTTTCATCATACAGACCATCTACAATTTCAGGTCTTCAAGTCGAGAAGACGTATTGTAAGAAATTCATGTCGTTTAATGATGAAAACTAAGGGATGAGTAAAATCCCGGAGCGATAACGATTTAACGGACATGTAATGCATTATACAGTAAACGGTAAGATAATTGAACTACCTGTTAGCTTGTAACTTTCCGTAACAGACTGAACGACCTGGGCGGAAGTTATCGAAGTAAACAACCACCGAGCGCGTGCGCTAGCTGTAAACAGAAGGTAATTAATATTCAAAGCTTACCATATACGGAAATTTAGATACGCCCACTGTCTGATCTTAAGCCATACAGCGCCGCTCCTCTGACCGAGAGGATATACCTTTGCATCCCTGACGTATTCAAATGAACTCCGTCCCCAGAAAGATGAGGAAAGACGCCATCTTTGAGACCTTTGTGACGCCAGAAAAAACACTTGTCCGTGACCCCACATTTCACTTTCAAATTCGCATTTATGAAGTCCACTGCTTCATTATATTGACGAACTGGAACATGTCTTGTACGACTCCGATAAAACAATTGCAGAATGCCGACTTTTGATACTGAGAGTCCAAATAATAGCCATTCAACCACTGATAACAAGTCGGTCACGAGCGAGTCCTTGACACTATTAAAACTTGGGCAATCCAAATCATTACCACCAATTTGGAGTAAAACTAATCCAGGCTGCTGTTCCAATATAATATCGGATATCTTTCGTGTGTAAACATCAGTCAGCTTACCACCTCCTTTACCGAAACACGACACAACAATATCCCTGGGATTGTTTTGAAATCCGAGGTTCGTCCATGAACCCTCGAGCGCGCGGTCAAGGCGTTTCACAAAGCTATGCCCAATAACTACAACGTTCGTCATGATGAACAAGTTAATGTACACGACATATAAGTACACAAAAGATATAGAGCTTCCAGCTAAACTATAATTAGTAAACATGTACACTAATTATAAAAATAAACAAACGTGTACAGACCTTGTTCCTCCATATCTCAGCGGCCTCTGACCTCTGCGACCAGTGGCCCTGTACTTATATAGGAGCTATAAATAGAAGCAGACTAACTCTGCATCCTTAGCCAATCACCTCACTTCAAATTCTAAAATGGTCAGCATCCATATGATGCACAAAAACTTGAAATAATTACGAATGGAATAATCCATAATATAAATGACATGATAAAGTGGAACATATATAAATGACATTAAACAAAGTTTAATTTGTATTTATATATTATTGTATCTATAGATATATTATTGTATCTATATATATATTATTGTATCTATATATATTATTGTATCTATAGATGTATTATTGTATCTATAGATATATTATTGTATCTATTTATATATTATTGTATCTATATATATATTATTGTATCTATATATATATTATTGTATCTATTTATATATTATTGTATCTATAGATGTATTATTGTATCTATAGATATATTATTGTATCTATAGATGTATTATTGTATCTATAGATATATTATTGTATCTATATATATATTATTGTATCTATATATATATATATATTATTGTATCTATATATATATTATTGTATCTATATATATATTATTGTATCTATATATATACTATTGTATCTATAGATATATTATTGTATCTATTTATAGATGTATTGTTGTATCTATATATATATTATTGTATCTATATATATATTATTGTATCTATATATATATTATTGTATCAAAGAAGTAATATAAACAGTATAATCCAGATAACACTGGATCCTCACATAAATGTATGGAGGATACGAATTACTTGTAATGATTATATGGGGCAATAATATATACTTCTTATATATATTATGTGATTGTACTTGTGATTTTTTGTGTTTTGATAAAGGGGCGGATTGCATCGAAAATTTAACAAACCTTATTGTTTACACTGTTTGAATTACTTCTTTGCCCCATATATTATTGTATCTATATATATATTATTGTATCTATATATATATTATTGTATCTATAGATATATTATTGTATCTATAGATGTATTATTGTATCTATTTATATATTATTGTATCTATTTATATATTATTGTATCTATAGATGTATTATTGTATCTATTTATATATTATTGTATCTATAGATGTATTATTGTATCTATTTATATATTATTGTATCTATTTATATATTATTGTATCTATTTATATATTATTGTATCTATAGATGTATTATTGTATCTATTTATATATTATTGTATCTATAGATGTATTATTGTATCTATTTATATATTATTGTATCTATAGATGTATTATTGTATCTATAGATGTATTATTGTATCTATTTATATATTATTGTATCTATAGATATATTATTGTATCTATAGATGTATTATTGTATCTATAGATATATTATTGTATCTATTTATATATTATTGTATCTATTTATATATTATTGTATCTATAGATGTATTATTGTATCTATAGATATATTATTGTATCTATAGATGTATTATTGTATCTATTTATATATATATTATTGTATCTATATATATATTATTGTATCTATATATATAGTATTCTATCTATAGATATATTATTGTATCTTTATATATAGTATTGTATCTATTGATATATTATTGTATGTATTTATAGATGTATTATTGTATCTATATATATTATTGTATCTATTTATAGATGTATTATTGTATCTATATATATTCCTATCACCAGTTAAGTCCATTGTTTTCCATCACCTAACTTACATGTTGTATATATGTTGTTGAAGTTGATGTGTCTTTGTACATACTTATGAGCCGTAATTAAGGCTTAAAGTTGAATAATCAATCGAGCCTGTAGATCTAATCTCGTCCTGGATGGTAAATGTCATTACTGATTTTGAGTAATTAAGAAGCGTTGACTATTCCCTGTAATTAGTAACGACGAGTATTATCTATCAATGACTTATTTCACCGATGAACAGTTTTGAAAGTAGGACGGTATCGTAAACACGCCTTACTCGCCTTACGGGGAAAACGACTTCAAAAATAAGATAGCCTTAATAAAGCCTCAGCTTATGGTCAATATTTTAAGGTTTTACAAATAACACGCGGATGTTGTTGAAAACGAAGATGACTGCTTCGTATCCTGAATGCCCAATAGTCCGAACACTTGATAGTCCGAAAATAGATAAATTTGTAACATGGATAAATGACAATATGTATATACGAAAATAGTGAAATCAAAAACCGAAAGAAAAAAAAAACGTTGTGTCAAAATTGCGGGATCAGTAGTATTATATTTGACGTTATGTTCTTGCAACGTCAAGCTTCACAAGACGGCGCCATTTTGAGTGGTCTGGTCAACGCAATTTAATTGTTTTCTGATAAATAAAAACCAAACTGCCCCGAAGTGAGCGTTGTATACCAAATGAATCTTCACATAAAGCAAACTAACCCTATTTACTATCACTGTATAACGTGTGCCATATTTACTATCACTGTATAACGTGTGCCGTATTTACTATCACTGTATAACCTGTGCCATATTTACTATCACTGTATAACCTGTGCCATATTTACTATCACTGTATAACGTGTGCCGTATTTACTATCACTGTATAACCTGTGCCATATTTACTATCACTGTATAACGTGTGCCATATTTACTATCACTGTATAACCTGTGCCATATTTACTATCACTGTATAACGTGTGCCATATTTACTATCACTGTATAACGTGTGCCGTATTTACTATCACTGTATAACGTGTGCCATATTTACTATCACTGTCTAACGTGTGCCGTATTTACTATCATTGTATAACGTGTGCCGTATTTACTATCACTGTATAACGTGTGGCGTATTTACTATCATTGTATAACGTGTGCCATATTTACTATCACTGTATAACGTGTGCCATATTTACTATCACTGTGTAACGTGTGCCGTATTTACTATCACTGTATTACGTGTGCCATATTTACTATCACTGTATAACGTGTGCCGTATTTACTATCACTGTATAACGTGTGCCGTATTTACTATCACTGTATAACGTGTGCCGTATTTACTATCACTGTATAACGTGTGCCGTATTTACTATCATTGTATAACGTGTGCCATATTTACTATCACTGTATAACGTGTGCCGTATTTACTATCACTGTATAACGTGTGCCATATTTACTATCACTGTATAACGTGTGCCGTATTTACTATCATTGTATAACGTGTGCCGTATTTACTATCACTGTATAACTTGTGCCATATTTACTATCATTGTATAACGTGTGCCGTATTTACTATCACTGTATAACGTGTGCCATATTTACTATCACTGTATAACGTGTGCCATATTTACTATCACTGTATAACGTGTGCCGTATTTACTATCACTGTATAACGTGTGCCGTATTTACTATCACTGTATTACGTGTGCCATATTTACTATCATTGTATAACGTGTGCCGTATTTACTATCATTGTATAACGTGTGCCGTATTTACTATCACTGTATAACTTGTGCCATATTTACTATCATTGTATAACGTGTGCCATATTTACTATCACTGTCTAACGTGTGCCGTATTTACTATCACTGTATAACGTGTGCCGTATTTACTATCACTGTATTACGTGTGCCGTATTTACTATCATTGTATAACGTGTGCCATATTTACTATCACTGTATAACGTGTGCCGTATTTACTATCACTGTATAACGTGTGCCGTATTTACTATCACTGTATAACGTGTGCCATATTTACTATCATTGTATAACGTGTGCCGTATTTACTATCACTGTATAACGTGTGCCGTATTTACTATCACTGTATAACGTGTGCCGTATTTACTATCATTGTATAACGTGTGCCATATTTACTATCACTGTATAACGTGTGCCGTATTTACTATCACTGTATTACGTGTGCCATATTTACTATCACTGTATAACGTGTGCCGTATTTACTATCACTGTATAACGTGTGCCATATTTACTATCACTGTATAACGTGTGCCGTATTTACTATCATTGTATAACGTGTGCCGTATTTACTATCACTGTATAACGTGTGCCGTATTTACTATCACTGTATAACGTGTGCCATATTTACTATCACTGTCTAACGTGTGCCGTATTTACTATCACTGTATAACGTGTGCCATATTTACTATCACTGTATAACGTGTGCCATATTTACTATCACTGTATAACGTGTGCCGTATTTACTATCACTGTATAACGTGTGCCATATTTACTATCACTGTATAACGTGTGCCATATTTACTATCATTGTCTAACGTGTGCCGTATTTACTATCACTGTATAACGTGTGCCATATTTACTATCATTGTATAACGTGTGCCGTATTTACTATCACTGTATAACGTGTGCCGTATTTACTATCACTGTATAACGTGTGCCGTATTTACTATCACTGTATAACGTGTGCCGTATTTACTATCACTGTATAACGTGTGCCATATTTACTATCACTGTATAACGTGTGCCGTATTTACTATCACTGTATAACGTGTGCCATATTTACTATCACTGTATAACGTGTGCCGTATTTACTATCACTGTATAACGTGTGCCATATTTACTATCACTGTATAACGTGTGCCGTATTTACTATCACTGTATAACGTGTGCCATATTTACTATCACTGTATAACGTGTGCCATATTTACTATCACTGTATAACGTGTGCCATATTTACTATCACTGTATAACGTGTGCCGTATTTACTATCACTGTATAACGTGTGCCGTATTTACTATCACTGTATAACGTGTGCCGTATTTACTATCACTGTATAACGTGTGCCGTATTTACTATCACTGTATAACGTGTGCCATATTTACTATCATTGTATAACGTGTGCCGTATTTACTATCACTGTATAACGTGTGCCGTATTTACTATCACTGTATTACGTGTGCCATATTTACTATCACTGTATAACGTATGCCATATTTACTATCACTGTATAACGTGTGCCATATTTACTATCACTGTATAACGTATGCCATATTTACTATCACTGTATAACGTGTGCCGTATTTACTATCATTGTATAACGTGTGCCGTATTTACTATCACTGTCTAACGTGTGCCGTATTTACTATCATGGTATAACGTGTGCCATATTTACTATCACTGTCTAACGTGTGCCGTATTTACTATCATTGTATAACGTGTGCCATATTTACTATCACTGTATAACGTGTGCCGTATTTACTATCACTGTATAACGTGTGCCGTATTTACTATCACTGTATAACGTGTGCCATATTTACTATCACTGTATAACGTGTGCTGTATTTACTATCATTGTATAACGTGTGCCGTATTTACTATCACTGTATAACGTGTGCCATATTTACTATCATTGTATAACGTGTGCCGTATTTACTATCACTGTATAACGTGTGCCGTATTTTCTATCACTGTATAACGTGTGCCATATTTACTATCACTGTATAACGTGTGCCATATTTACTATCACTGTATAACGTGTGCCGTATTTACTATCACTGTATAACGTGTGCCGTATTTACTATCATTGTATAACGTGTGCCGTATTTACTATCACTGTATAACGTGTGCCGTATTTACTATCACTGTATAACGTGTGCCATATTTACTATCATTGTATAACGTGTGCCGTATTTACTATCACTGTATAACGTGTGCCATATTTACTATCACTGTATAACGTGTGCCGTATTTACTATCATTGTATAACGTGTGCCATATTTACTATCACTGTATAACGTGTGCCATATTTACTATCATTGTATAACGTGTGCCATATTTACTATCACTGTATAACGTGTGCCGTATTTACTATCATTGTATAACGTGTGCCGTATTTTCTATCACTGTATAACGTGTGCCGTATTTACTATCACTGTATAACGTGTGCCATATTTACTATCACTGTATAACGTGTGCCATATTTACTATCATTGTATAACGTGTGCCATATTTACTATCACTGTATAACGTGTGCCGTATTTACTATCATTGTATAACGTGTGCCATATTTACTATCACTGTATAACGTGTGCCATATTTACTATCATTGTATAACGTGTGCCGTATTTACTATCACTGTATAACGTGTGCCATATTTACTATCATTGTATAACGTGTGCCATATTTACTATCATTGTATAACGTGTGCCGTATTTTCTATCACTGTATAACGTGTGCCGTATTTACTATCACTGTATAACGTGTGCCGTATTTACTATCACTGTATAACGTGTGCCATATTTACTATCATTGTATAACGTGTGCCGTATTTACTATCACTGTATAACGTGTGCCATATTTACTATCACTGTATAACGTGTGCCGTATTTACTATCATTGTATAACGTGTGCCATATTTACTATCACTGTATAACGTGTGCCATATTTACTATCATTGTATAACGTGTGCCATATTTACTATCACTGTATAACGTGTGCCGTATTTACTATCATTGTATAACGTGTGCCGTATTTTCTATCACTGTATAACGTGTGCCGTATTTACTATCACTGTATTACGTGTGCCATATTTACTATCATTGTATAACGTGTGCCGTATTTTCTATCACTGTATAACGTGTGCCGTATTTACTATCACTGTATAACGTGTGCCGTATTTACTATCACTGTATAACGTGTGCCGTATTTACTATCACTGTATAACGTGTGCCATATTTACTATCACTGTATAACGTGTGCCATATTTACTATCACTGTATAACGTGTGCCATATTTACTATCACTGTATAACGTGTGCCGTATTTACTATCACTGTATAACGTGTGCCGTATTTACTATCATTGTATAACGTGTGCCATATTTACTATCACTGTATAACGTGTGCCATATTTACTATCATTGTATAACGTGTGCCGTATTTACTATCACTGTATAACGTGTGCCGTATTTACTATCACTGTATAACGTGTGCCGTATTTACTTCCTGTTCCTACTTCTTGTGTTTACACCACGAGAGCTTTTTCTGCGCATGACTCCCCCCCCCCTCTTTTTATTCGTGCCTTTACTATTATTTTGTTTCGCGCCAAGACTTTATCTATGAATGTTTTGTTTGAAGCATTGAAACTGTAATAAAATAATGACTGATTTTTAAAAATAGGATTTTTCAAAAAAATAATTCAAGTAATAATTTTGCGGAATGCTGATATTAATTTGTGATAAAATGTGCCTTATCGATATAACTTAACAGCATTTTAGGTCATCTGAGACGAAGTCACAATGCCTTTGTCTTTAAGCAAGGAAGTCACAATGCCCCAGACTCGTGCATCCGTAAACAATTTACAATTTCGACTTCTTCTCCAAAACCGCTGAACCCAATTCAATGAAATTCGACAGGACACTTCCATGGCCAAAGGTCAACCAAAGTTTTGAATTATGTGGTCCTGTTCCCCCAGAGGCCTGAGAGGCGGGGCTAAAAATAATCAATTGAATTAACTTAAATATTTCAAAACGTTTAAGGGTTAAGCGTTAAGGCCCATGGTCTCTTGTTTACTATTTACCTATTTTTGGACTATCGGACCCCCAGACTATCGGACCCCCAGACTATCGGACCCCCAGACTATTGGAGCCCCAGACTATCGGACCCCCAGACTATTGGACCCCCAGACTATCGGACCCCCAGACTATCGGACCCCCAGACTATTGGACCCCCAGACTATCGGACCCCCAGACTATCGGACCCCCAGACTATCGGACCCCCCAGACTATCGGACCCCCAGACTATCGGACCCCCAGACTATTGGACCCCCAGACTATCGGACCCCCAGACTATCGGAGCCCCAGACTATCGGACCCCCAGACTATCGGAGCCCCAGACTATCGGACCCCCAGACTATCGGACCCCCAGACTATCGGACCCCCAGACTATCGGACCCCCCAGACTATCGGACCCCCAGACTATCGGACCCCCAGACTATTGGAGCCTCGGACTATCGGACCCCCAGACTATCGGACCCCCAGACTATCGGACCCCCAGACTATCGGACCCCCAGACTATTGGACCCCCAGACTATCGGACCCCCAGACTATCGGACCCCCAGACTATCGGACCCCCAGACTATTGGAGCCTCGGACTATTGTACCTGTGAATTATCAGTACTTCGGACTTGAGGCATTCGGAATATAAAGGTGTCACGTCGTACTTCATTACAGTGAAAACTGGTAGTCGAAAATGTAACAAAACTTAAGCAAGGAACTATTTTTTAAAATTATCTAAATTGTGGTGTGGACAGGGAACTAGTTGTGTTTTTTAATATTTGAGAATGTTCAGGTCCAATATAAAGGTAGATAGTTGATTACGTTCCTTACATCTCATTGTGATGGTAAATACTTAAATCGAATAAACATGGTACTTTACGGACAAATGAAAATCTATATTATAACAATGTAACTATTTTATAAAAAACTAGAAACTGGCATAATGTCCCCCGCTGCCACTTGATGCTCCAGAACACAGATTATAACTGATAAGAAATGATAAGTGACTATAAATTTGTCTATAATTTCATTTCAGAGTTTCAACAAGTTGTGTTGGATGTCTGCTCTCTGCTTCCTGGGTGGTGTTATCCTGTGGCTGGCGACAACAAACTTCTCTACAATTACCGGATCTGATACCCATCGTAAACCGGAACCTCGTAAACCGGAACCTCGGCAAGAGGCACCACTAATGCTACAACCACTGATAACGGAACCGGGACCGGAACTGATGATACCGGAAAAGGAAGGTCGAGGTACAGGTGGTTACCTAGTGTACGACTGTAGCCATAGACATAACAAGTCATGTGGCGGCTGGTCAGACAGACTGACCGGTATATTGTGTACGTACGTGCTGGCAAAACTGACCAACAGAACTTTCCTTATCAATTTTGACAATCCTTGTAAACTGGAGGACTACTTCGATTTTAAGTCCTATGATTGGAGGTACAATAAGACCTTGTTAGATCACGAACCTTCCCAATATTATGATTACATGAACGACAAGGTCAAGCCACTCATGAGTCTGTTGGTAAGATCCAATTCCACACAACCCATAAAGGCCCTGTTTACCAAACGCGTCAGTTTTTTTCGGATTAACTGGGACATAACGCCTGAGTTTCGAAAATTTCTCCACATTGACGAGTACGTCCCATGGATATCAACACTCCACTTCGCTGATATAAATCGTTATATATATGAATTATTTCTCAAGCCGAAACCTTTCTTATACAAAGCGATCAATACTGTTTACAAAACCAAAAAAGCAGACAAAATATTTTGTGCCCACATCCGGATGGGGAGAAGTTCCACTTTCCCTAGGGATAGCATAGTACGGAAAACTCCAGAGGAAGTTCGGATCATGTTCGATTTTATAGAGAAAATCGACAAACGTTCTCATGACTTGTTTCTAGCTACAGATAACATTGATATACAAAAACGGTTCTATAGTCAATACTCAGGAGACTTGATTTTAGACATGCCCGGCCGACTAACACATATAGACCAAGCGTTTACTGGCGATGTGTGTGAAGGTTTTTATAAACAACTTCTTGACTTCCTGTTTCTACAGACTTACTGTGACAAACTCGTCATCACCAACAGTGGGTTCAGTATGGTGGCCGCCTACCTCCGAGATATCCCCGGGGGACTCTACTGCTGGACTCCTCGCGCAGTCATCACGTGCTCTCGGTATACTATACACGACTTCTTCCCTTTACCATTACTGGGGCCCCCGAGGGAATACAACGCCCACGGGAAAATTACCCGACTCGGATGAGAAATAAGGTGTATTCGTCTCGAATTGTTATTTACTCTCTGTTGGGTTCACCCTAAAACCTGGAAATTAGACATAAACAGCCAGGGCAACTATAATGGCGGTACCCATGTAGTAGTAGGTGACTTCCCTACTGAAAAACATATGGAAGGTATTTAGAGCAATACGGTAAAGAGTGTCCTACCTAAGGACACAACCACGACAGCAAACATCGGTCCGTGTCCCAGCTTCTCGAGAAACACAACCCACGTGGGAACATCGAATCACATACCTCGGATTTTTCACCTGAGGCCACGAGGCCGGTGCTCTAACTACGTCGCACTGTATTCCTCTCAAAATGTGACCTAATGTCTCTATGGACTGGGGTTTATCCTGGATATTAGCCAATGGGGTGCCACTGTATTGTATAAACACTGGTGATGTTGTAGAAAAGTCTGGGTACCTGTAATGTACGAAACGAAAGCAAAACGAAAACAATTTCTGTATCGTCAAACTTTGGCAATGTGGGGATTTGCTCATATAGTCCAGTTGTCGTTAACTGTGTAGACTGTTTCTGTGTAAGTAGGACGGTTTTCTGTGTTATATGGAGTGTGTACTGGTTGATTATCGATCTTGTTAACTGTACAAGTAGTTGTATAATCATTGATCTGAATGTTTATATTTAATTTACCACAGACAACATTACGTTGTTATGGTATACAGTACCTATCGATTAGAGTTATCTCCCTTGTCATACTTCATTTTCTCCTAAGACAATACATATAGGCCATGACTTATCTAACGTAATCGTTAAGATCAAAGTAAGCTTTGACTGTTCTACTGTTTATTTCTGGGACTTAGACATACAATCACACATTTAGTCTCAGAACTTACCAATTCGATACTTAGCTTAGACTTACTGAGACTGTATGTGTGTGATTGTATGTGTGTGATTGTATGTGTGTGATTGTATGTGTGTGATTGTATTTGTGTGATTGTATGTGTGTGATTGTATGTGTGTGATTGTATTTGTGTGATTGTATGTGTGTGATTGTATGTGTGTGATTGTATGTGTGAGTGTATGTGTGACTGATTGTGTGTGATTGTATGTGTGTGATTGTATGTGTGTGATTGTATGTGTAAGAATGGTTGTTGATGTAACTATGAAGTTTTAAAGGAGAATATTTGATTATGGATGTAATTTACTAAATAACATTTAGGATGTTTTTTATTCTATTCATTGAGTCTATTCATAGTTTGAATATTATAAGTCAACCTCTTATAACATCGAGTAATGTTCATTTTAATCCAGATCTATCATCAACTTCTTATAATATCGGGTAATGTTTAAATGTTCGATCTCTTAGGAACAGGTGATACTATATCTACTGACTTCCCTGAATATGAGATAGTATGCCTCACTTAAACACATCTCAGCAAAGAAAATACTAATACTGCCATACAAATTAACTCTTATTCAAATATTTACAGATAAGATAGACACACACATTATGGTGGTGGTATAAATATATGTACAAAAACAATGTACTAGCTACTCGGAGAAATGACTTGGAAACTGAAAATATTGAACTTTTACTACCTGGAATTAATATTACATTAAAGAAGTTTCTTCTCAGATGTCTTTGCAGACCACCAATATTTATATATATGTTATATATACTAATCCTAATCTTTACTTGTGACATTACTATCGACCTATTATCCTTTCGACCCAACTCTCATCTATCAGTGATCATGACAAAATGACAATTACAAAATCTTATTGAAGAACCAACTGTTCTCACTAGTACATCATCGACACTCATTTTTATATTGTTACAAACACTATCATCCTATTAATGAACACACAAGTTTACACACCCTTCCGTAGCTATCATTGTCCAACATTAGAACATGTCTCCTTTCAGACCTTAAACATTAGAACATGTCTCCTTTCAGACCTTAAACATTAGAACATGTCTCCTGTTGTGTATGTAGGTTGTATGGGTGTTACGAGATCACATAATTGTACAGTCTAGGGGAGATAATCTAACTCCATATGTATATGAGTTATTCCCCTTTGTTGTAATTCTTTTCGTTTGTGAGATACATTTTGATTATTCATATAAAGACTTGGAACAGGAAAGACGTTTGTGGTTTTGTTTGACGATATCATAATGTAACGTACAGCGAGTCCCCATACCTCACAACATTACACTCCTTTCAGACCTTATAACAACAGTCTTAATAACAGAGTATATAGGGCGTCACTATAGCTGATTGGGATACTACTAACAATGACTTACTTAATGTCAACTAGGATATATTACTTTAAGATAACACTAAGATAAAGTCCATCTATTATATTTAAATAAACAAAATTAATCAATCAACTAGCACATATATTCCCCACAAAATAGTTACAGTTCATCCTGATAACAAACCTGGGATGACGGCAGAAGTAGGGCGTTAATTAAGGGGGAAAATAGAAAACAGAACAAAGCAACAACCTATAATCGAGAACAGGGCAAATTTCAGAACCATTCGTAATGAAGGTGTAGAACTCATTCGGCAAGCTAAAGATATTTACTTGAATTTTTTTTTTACAAAAACACAAAATGAACATAATAATAATGATACCCGTTTTGTAACCAGGGAATTAAGACCATGTCTAGTTTACAAACATGACACAGTGAGACTATAATCATAGAGTAAATAAAACTACTGTCGATGTAACATAAAACAATTCTAAAAATGTAATTCATTAGCGAACACTTGTATACCACACAAGTGTTACTAAACGTAGTATTTAGTCTGTTCCTCTTAAAATGGTTGATTATTGCTGAATTAATAACTGAAATGAATAATACTAGCACTAGTTCAATAATACTAACACTAGTTCAATACTAACACTAGTTCAATAATACTAACACCAGTTCAATACTAATACTAGTTCAATAATACTAACTCTAGTTCAATAATACTAAACTATTTCAATAATACTAACACTAGTTCAATAATACTAACACTAGTTCAATAATACTAACACCAGTTCAATAATACTAACACTAGTTCAATACTAACACTAGTTCAATAATACTAACACTAGTTCAATACTAACACTAGTTCAATAATACTAACACCAGTTCAATAATACTAACACTAGTTCAATAATACTAACACTAGTTCAATAATACTAACACTAGTTCAATACTAACACCAGTTCAATAATACTAACACCAGTTCAATAATACTAACACTAGTTCAATAATACTAACACTAGTTCAATAATACTAACACTAGTTCAATACTAATACTATTTCAATAATACTAACACTAGTTCAATACTAACACCAGTTCAATAATACTAACACTAGTTCAATAATACTAACACTAGTTCAATAATACTAACACTAGTTCAATAATACTAACACTAGTTCAATACTAACACCAGTTCAATAATACTAACACCAGTTCAATAATACTAACACTAGTTCAATAATACTAACACCAGTTCAATAATACTAACACTAGTTCAATAATACTAACACTAGTTCAATAATACTAACACTAGTTCAATAATACTAACACCAGTTCAATAATACTAACACTAGTTCAATAATACTAACACTAGTTCAATAATACTAACACTAGTTCAATAATACTAACACTAGTTCAATACTAACACTAGTTCAATAATACTAACACTAGTTCAATACTAACACTAGTTCAATAATACTAACACTAGTTCAATAATACTAACACTAGTTCAATACTAACACTAGTTCAATACTAACACTAGTTCAATACTAACACTAGTTCAATAATACTAACACTAGTTCAATAATACTAACACCAGTTCAATAATACTAACACTAGTTCAATACTAACACTAGTTCAATAATACTAACACTAGTTCAATAATACTAACACTAGTTCAATAATACTAACACTAGTTCAATAATACTAACACCAGTTCAATAATACTAACACTAGTTCAATACTAACACTAGTTCAATAATACTAACACTAGTTCAATACTAACACTAGTTCAATAATACTAACACTAGTTCAATAATACTAACACTAGTTCAATAATACTAACACTAGTTCAATAATACTAACACTAGTTCAATACTAACACCAGTTCAATAATACTAACACTAGTTCAATACTAACTCTAGTTCAATAATACTAACACTAGTTCAATACTAACACTAGTTCAATAATACTAACACTAGTTCAATAATACTAACACTAGTTCAATAATACTAACACTAGTTCAATAATACTAACACTAGTTCAATAATACTAACACTAGTTCAATACTAACACCAGTTCAATAATACTAACACTAGTTCAATAATACTAACCTACTTTAAGTCTACTTAACTTTAATGATAAAATACTTGTCTATCCTCTTGACACCGCTACGGCCTTTAATTATTTCTTCACCTCGATTATATCTGACAATGCTCACTCCAATCTTCCCGAGTTACCTCCCCTTAGGCCTTATGAGTTTTCTGAAATAATCATTACTGAACAAGATATAAACCTGCTGGTCCTGATGGATTTTTACACCGATCATTAAAAATTATCAACGTCACTAATTTATCCTCTCACGTCATCATTGAATCTGATACTATATAAAGGCGAAATTCCTGACATTCTTCAGGCCGCTTATGTAAATGTTCTACATACAGGTAATGGTGATATTAAAGTTACAGACCCATAACGATTACTTCTACTTTATCAAAAGGTCAGAAAGAATATGTTTTAATATACTTATAAATATAAAATGAAATATGACATGTTAAGTGAAAACCAGTCTGGGTGTCAACCGGTAGACTCAACTGTCAATCAACGTGTTATTTACAATAGAATTCAAAAGAAATGTAAAAAAAAAAAAAAATGGCGTAAAAACAGAATTATTCGAGTAAAGCTTACTTATCTAACAGGAAACACAGAGTGATTACTGATGATGTTTTATTATATGGTGTCAGTGACTTGCCTACTGATATAAATATAATCATTCCTTCCAACACTAGTTCTTATATTTAAAAAAATGCTTTTCAATTTATAAATTATATACATTGTATGTCTAGATTAATTTACTTATATAAAAGTTCTATCCATACAAAACAGCAACCAACACAGAAACCCAACTATCGTGATTTTTAAAAAAACATGTCATTTTATTCGCAAATTAATATTCAAATAAACATACCAACAAAACAACAGTTCTGGATACTCTGGTTTGTGTGACAAGACGATACACACGTACAGTAAAGTTATGTATTGTATTATATAGATTCATAGTGTGATCTACAATAGACTTAATCTCTCCCGTATCAAAACCAGTGTTGGAACCTACAACGTACTTCTACAGATACAGATCAATTTTAAACAATTCTTCAAGTGGATTTCCAACGTATCCATTGCTGTTTTGGCTAGTAAGAATTCAAATTCTTCAGCATTTATTTCACATCATGTATGAATTGCATTTTAAACTTCTATTACTAGAAGTATTATAAGCGAAATAAATATTTGTGTGCAACAAACCTCATAATAGAGGATATAATATTAATGTAAGTCGTTACATATGTTGTAACGGCCCGTTATAATAGAACATTATTCTAACGTTATACATGTTATATACGACCCGTTATAATAGAACATTATTCTAACGTTATACATGCTATATACGGCCCGTTATAATAGAACATTATTCTAACGTTATACATGCTATATACGGCACGTTATAAGATGATACTCGTCGTATTTGGCCCGTTATAATAGAAAATAAGTAAGATGTTACAAGTTGTATACTGTCAGTTTTAAAAGAAAATTATGTCCCTGGTTTCGGTAGCACTTGTTATTAACTTATTCACAAATATTACTCAAAACGTTTATCCAGCACTTACAAGATTTTGGTCTAATTTTTTATAAATTGCAGGCACGTGTTCACGTTTGATTCTATATATTTTCTTTCTGGCGGCTCTGATTCCTTTAAACCTGTGACGTCACAGGTCATAGGTTACCGAAACGAGGTCAACGACTTTGGGCTTCAGGTGTGTTTTCGAGAAAAATCGCAATAACTCTAAAACTAAAGTCGTCATAAAAGTCGCACTTTCAGCATTTTTAGTTTCATCCTAAATTATAAGCTAAATATAGCAAATCGTTCCGGGTACACTAGCTTATTATGACGAACAACCTACTTAAAAGTTGTCTTCGCAACTTTTATATATCACACTAGCGACTTAAATGAAGCTTCTATATCATGATATCGTTTTCATTATATCAGTTAAGTTGTTATGTGACTTAATTATGTAAATTTGGTGATAACCGAATTTCCATATCGCGATAACGAGAAAAAAGAACTCGCAAGTTAGATAGTTCAAACCAGAAATAATCCCGTATATACGAGAAATAAAGTCGTATATACGAGAAATAATCTCGTATATACGAGAAATAAACTCGTATATACGAGAAAGAAACTGATATATACGAGAAATAAACTCGTATATACGAGAAATAAACTCGTATATACGAGAAAGAAACTCGTATATACGAGAAATAATCTCGTATATACGAGAAAGAAACTCGTATATACGAGAAATAAACTGGTATATACGAGAAATAAACTCGTATATACGAGAAAGAAACTCGTATATACGAGAAATAAACTCGTATATACGAGAAAGAAACTGGTATATACGAGAAATAAACTCGTATATACGAGAAATATTCTCGTATATACGAGAAATATTCTCGTATATACGAGAAATAAACTGGTATATACGAGAAATAAACTCGTATATACGAGAAACAAACTCGTATATACGAGAAAGAAACTGGTATATACGAGAAATAAACTCGTATATACGAGAAATATTCTCGTATATACGAGAAATAAACTCGTATATACGAGAAATAAACTCGTATATACGAGAAATAAACTTGTATATACGAGAAAGAAACTGGTATATACGAGAAATAAACTCGTATATACGAGAAATATTCTCGTTTATACGAGAAATAAACTGGTATATACGAGAAATAAACTCGTATATACGAGAAAGAAACTTGTATATACGAGAAATAAACTCGTATATATGAGAAAGAAACTCGTATATACGAGAAAGAAACTGGTATATACGAGAAATAAACTCGTATATACGAGAAAGAAACTCGTATATACGAGATTTTCTATTTATTTTTTAATGATACCAAGTAAGTTTAATTTTTTTCATTGGTCCTATTCGGCTTCCGTACTATTTTGTGAACAAAGGAAATTAAAAATAAAATACATACAGTATGTTTGATGTCGCATTGTAGCTGAAAATAAACCTGATCCTGAGTGCACATAAAACAAAATTCTATCCATTAAAATACATCATCGATACTTGGTAGTATGAGAGTAAGTGAGAATGTGGTTTCGTTGATTATATCCAATTTTAGATAATGAACTTATATCATTTTCCTACCACAAAATACTTTTGCTTTATATTTTATCAAACTGGAGAGGACTAATGAAGACTATGTCTATTTTCTATGTAAAACATATTTTGTTTTATATTGTTTGTGTTGACAATAACATTTTTTGAAATGGAGTATATAAAATAAATTGTTCTCCTTCTCGTAATGATATAAAATGTCTATATTACATTCGCTACAAAATACCAAACATATTACTGCTCTTATTTATTTATTGATAAAACCAAGTTATAACAAAATGATTTAAGAGCATTAATGTATACAATCTTAGATACGTTTATTAGGAAAACCAAAATCTTATTAAGAAGCTTGTAAATATATTTTAATATCGTCAGTCATTTTTGTGACGGAACTGTGGTTTTCCGTATTAAGAAGACATCTGTGATCGGGAGGTACGACGTATAACTGACCTTTGTCTACAGCGTGTATGTCTATTTCACTAAATTACCATAGTATGTCTCGTCAAATCATATCGTAGCATTCTACCTGACGGGTTAGATTTTCTAAAACAAGAAAAGAAATATGTTTATGATTTTAAGGTTTGGCACGGTGAACCAGGAAGTAGACCACAGTAATAAAATATTATCAAATGTGTACCTTACAACTATATATACGTATGATCAATGAATAGTTCATGGTAAAACTTTACTAAGCAGGAACAGGTCAAACAAACCTCACGCAATCGTATTTAGTGGAGAGTCAGTCCCATAGTTAATCGTTAGCTAATGTTGAATGGAGTGTAATTAGTCTAACAGAATGGTGATATTACTGAGGGATTTTTATTAAAAGCATGAAACTTGGCATGATTGTAAGTGGTATTAATTGATTTTTGATATGGAGCCAATAAAAAAATTCCAAGATGGCCGCCATTTTTGACAAATCCGTAAGATATTGACTGTTACATATTTATTATGTATGGTATATAGTAAAAACTTGTACACATCGTTACTAATTGTTGATTTTGTCTTTTATGTCGGGGCTGAATTATCTGTAATGACTGACAAAAGACAGTAAAAGGAAATCATTTATAGATGTGGATTCTTTTCAGTGGTAGATTAAAGCAGTACTCAAGCCATCATCAGTAATGAAAAATGACTCGGGTAAATGTTGTTTATGTCAACAAACAAGAGAGCCGCAAAGATGCATTATAAGCGTAAAGAGAAAATACATTGAAGCTAGTTATGTTTATAAGACAATAGCACAGCATGTAGAGGCATTTCAGGAACTGAACTCCTTGCCAGAAATCATAAATTTTGACAGGCTAGCGTATAAAAAGGAATAAAACAATACATAGAGCGAAATACAATTAAACATATACAGACCAGCTTAATGGCACAAAGCTCCAACCGATACAACTAAAGGACAATTAAAAAAAAATGAAAATGTTCAGGATAATACCCACAGAAACTGAGAAGGCTATAGAACCCTTTAACTCCAAAGCTGACAGAGAAATCACACATACAGGACCTTACATAGAAACATTCACTGTTGACGTATTCGACAGGTGGCTACTTTATTACAAGGCGCGTGGTGAAGCTTAGTTCGGCAGATTTGAGGCACAAGACTCAACACATCGTTTTAACTGCTCGGCAACATTTCATCGAAGAGCTGAAGACGTCAACAACAGTAAAAACACTGATGTGACAAAAACAGATTCCAGGGCATTGCCCCGGCAGAACATTTATAATGGAAACTTTAGGAGAAAACAACGACCTTGTTCCATGTTTAAGGCTATCCAAAGTTGTCTCCATACATGTATATACTTCACGACTTTTTAATAACTTGTAAAACGAGAGCAGCATACCTTCTACTGACTCAAAGAAAAGAAGTTTAGATCACTTTCCATCCATAAATGCTCACAAGTGTAGAGGTCTTGCTGTGTTTCAGATAGCACGCTGGAATAATTCTGATGAATAAGCCCTAATCTCGTCAAAGACAACTAACATCATACGAAGTGATGTTATGAGATCGAGGAGAAGGTTTCACGAGAAATGATCAGAAAATTCTGTGCCACAGTCACTTATGATATTATTTTAAATGATTCTTAAAGGTTCAAACATCAATAACCAGACGAGTAACAGGTCACAAGCCTCTCTCGCTATAACACAACTTTTGCTTTTCAACCTTTCAATTTGTCGTCGTGTTGGGTCAACTGCCAACTCCCATTCAACAGAAATAGTGCCACCGTTACCAGTGTATCTAGGTATGAAACAGCACGCAGAAACACGAAAAGGGGGAAAGTTGAAATAATTTTTAAAATGGGCATTTCAGTTTCATACGACAGAATTCTTACGTTGTAACATACATTGGGAATGCTGCCTATAATAGATTTGAAGAAAAAAATGTGCGACATTCGATGGTACGTAAATACCTGTTCACTACTGGAGTAGTATTGCATTGAATTCCGTACAAACACATATCATCCCTTGTAATAGGTGATACCATACAGGTACTGGTACTGTTTGTCATCATTATGTATGGCCGTACAGGTACTGGTACTGTTTGTCATCATTATGTATGGCCGTACAGGTACTGGTACTGTTTGTCATCATTATGTATGGCCGTACATGTACTGTTTGTCATCATTATGTATGGCCGTACAGGTACTGGTACTGTTTGTCATCATTATGTATGGCCGTACAGATACTGGTACTGTTTGTCATCATTATGTATGGCCGTACATGTACTGTTTGTCATCATTATGTATGGCCGTACAGGTACCGGTACTGTTTGTCGTCATTATGTATGGCCGTACATGTACTTGTACTGTTTGTCATCATTATGTATGGCCGTACAGGTACTGGTACTGTTTGTCATCATTATGTATGGCCGTACATGTACTTGTACTGTTTGTCATCATTATGTATGTCCGTACAAGTACTGGTACTGTTTGTCATCATTATGTATGGCCGTACAGGTACCGGTACTGTTTGTCATCATTATGTATGGCCGTACAGGTACTGGTACTGTTTGTCATCATTATGTATGGCCGTACATGTACTTGTACTGTTTGTCATCATTATGTATGGCCGTACAGGTACCGGTACTGTTTGTCATCATTATGTATGGCCGTACAGGTACCGGTACTGTTTGTCATCATTATGTATGGCCGTACAAGTACTGGTACTGTTTGTCATCATTATGTATGGCCGTACAGGTATTGGTACTGATTGTCATCATTATGTATGGCCGTACAGGTACTGGTACTGTTTGTCATCATTATGTATGGCCGTACAGGTACCGGTACTGTTTGTCATCATTATGTATGGCCGTACAGGAACCGGTACTGTTTGTCATCATTATGTATGTCCGTACAGGTACTGGTACTGTTTGTCATCATTATGTATGGTCGTACAGGAACCGGTACTGTTTGTCATCATTATGTATGTCCGTACAGGTACTGGTACTGTTTGTCATCATTATGTATGGCCGTACAGGTACCGGTACTGTTTGTCATCATTATGTATGGCCGTACAGGAACCGGTACTGTTTGTCATCATTATGTATGTCCGTACAGGTACTGGTACTGTTTGTCATCATTATGTATGGTCGTACAGGAACCGGTACTGTTTGTCATCATTATGTATGGCCGTACAGGTACTGGTACTGTTTGTCGTCATTATGTACGGCCGTACAGGTACTGGTACTGTTTGTCGTCATTATGTACGGCCGTACAGGTACCGGTACTGTTTGTCATCATTATGTATGGCCGTACAGGTACTGGTACTGTTTGTCATCATTATGTATGGCCGTACAGGTACTGGTACTGTTTGTCATCATTATGTATGGCCGTACAGGTACCGGTACTGTTTGTCATCATTATGTATGGCCGTACAAGTACTGGTACTGTTTGTCATAGTTATGTATGGCCGTACAGGTACCGGTACTGTTTGTCATCATTATGTACGGCCGTACAGGTACTGGTACTGTTTGTCGTCATTATGTATGGCCGTACAGGTACTGGTACTGTTTGTCATCATTATGTATGGCCGTACAGGTACTGGTACTGTTTGTCATCATTATGTATGGACGTACAGGTACTGGTACTGTTTGTGATCATTATGTATGGCCGTACAGGTACCGGTACTGTTTGTGATCATTATGTATGGCCGTACAGGTACTGGTACTGTTTGTCAACATTATGTATGGCCGTGCAAGTACTGGTACTGTTTGTCATCATTATGTATGGCCGTACAGGTACCGGTACTGTTTGTCATCATTATGTATGGCCGTACAGGTACTGGTACTGTTTGTCAACATTATGTATGGCCGTGCAAGTACTGGTACTGTTTGTCATCATTATGTATGGCCGTACAGGTACTGGTACTGTTTGTCATCATTATGTATGGCCGTACAAGTACTGTTTGTCATCATTATGTATGGCCGTACAAGTACTGTTTGTCATCATTATGTATGGCCGTACAGGTACCGGTACTGTTTGTCATCATTATGTATGTCCGTACAGGTACTGGTACTGTTTGTCATCATTATGTATGGCCGTACAGGTACCGGTACTGTTTGTCATCATTATGTATGGCCGTACAAGTACTGGTACTGTTTGTCATCATTATGTATGGCCGTACAGGTACCGGTACTGTTTGCCATCATTATGTATGGCCGTACAAGTACTGGTACTGTTTGTCATCATTATGTATGGCCGTACAGGTACCGGTACTGTTTGTCATCATTATGTATGGCCGTACAGGTACCGGTACTGTTTGTCATCATTATGTATGGCCGTACAGGTACTGGTACTGTTTGTCATCATTATGTATTGCCGTACAGGTACTGGTACTGTTTGTCATCATTATGTATGGCCGTACAGGTACCGGTACTGTTTGTCATCATTATGTATGGCCGTACAGGTACCGGTACTGTTTGTCATCATTATGTATGGCCGTACAAGTACTGGTACTGTTTGTCATCATTATGTATGGCCGTACAGGTACTAGTACTGTTTGTCATCATTATGTATGGCCGTACAGGTACTGGTACTGTTTGTCATCATTATGTATTGCCGTACAGGTACTGGTACTGTTTGTCATCATTATGTATGGCCGTACAGGTACCGGTACTGTTTGTCATCATTATGTATGGCCGTACAGGTACTGGTACTGTTTGTCATCATTATGTATGGCCGTACAAGTACTGGTACTGTTTGTCATCATTATGTATGGCCGTACAGGTACCGGTACTGTTTGTCATCATTATGTATGGCCGTACAAGTACTGGTACTGTTTGTCATCATTATGTATGGCCGTACAGGTACCGGTACTGTTTGTCATCATTATGTATGGCCGTACAGGTACTGGTACTGTTTGTCATCATTATGTATGGCCGTACAAGTACTGGTACTGTTTGTCATCATTATGTATGGCCGTACAGGTACTGTTTGTCATCATTATGTATGGCCGTACAGGTACTGTATGTCATTATTATGTATGGCCGTACAAGTACTGTTTGTCATCATTATGTATGGCCGTACAGGTACTGGTACTGTTTGTCATCATTATGTATGGCCGTACAGGTACTGGTACTGTTTGTCATCATTATGTATGGCCGTACAAGTACTGGTACTGTTTGTCATCATTATGTATGGCCGTACAGGTACTGGTACTGTTTGTCATCATTATGTATGGCCGTACAGGTACTGGTACTGTTTGTCATCATTATGTATGGCCGTACAGGTACCGGTACTGTTTGTCAACATTATGTATGGCCGTACAGGTACTGGTACTGTTTGTCATCATTATGTATGGCCGTACAAGTACTGGTACTGTTTGTCATCATTATGTATGGCCGTACAGGTACTGGTACTGTTTGTCATCATTATGTATGGCCGTACAGGTACCGGTACTGTTTGTCATCATTATGTATGTCCGTACAGGTACTGGTACTGTTTGTCATCATTATGTATGTCCGTACAAGTACTGGTACTGTTTGTCATCATTATGTATGGCCGTACAGGTACTGGTACTGTTTGTCATCATTATGTATGGCCGTACAGGTACCGGTACTGTTTGTCATCATTATGTATGGCCGTACAGGTACTTGTACTGTTTGTCATCATTATGTATGGCCGTACATGTACTTGTACTGTTTGTCATCATTATGTATGGCCGTACAAGTACTGTTTGTCATCATTATGTATGGCCGTACAGGTACTGGTACTGTTTGTCATCATTATGTATGGCCGTACAGGTACTGGTACTGTTTGTCATGAGTATGTATGGCCGTACAAGTACTGGTACTGTTTGTCATCAATATGTGTGGCCGTACAGGTACTGGTACTGTTTGTCATCATTATGTATGGCCGTACAGGTACCGGTACTGTTTGTCATCATTATGTATGGCCGTACAAGTACTGGTACTGTTTGTCATCATTATGTATGGCCGTACAGGTACCGGTACTGTTTGTCATCATTATGTATGGCCGTACAGGTACTGGTACTGATTGTCATCATTATGTATGCCGTACAGGTACCGGTACTGTTTGTCATCATTATGTATGGCCGTACAGGAACCGGTACTGTTTGTCATCATTATGTATGGCCGTACAGGTACTGGTACTGTTTGTCATCATTATGTATGGCCGTACAGGTACCGGTACTGTTTGTCATCATTATGTATGTCCGTACAGGTACTGGTACTGTTTGTCATCATTATGTATGGTCGTACAGGAACCGGTACTGTTTGTCATCATTATGTATGGCCGTACAGGTACTGGTACTGTTTGTCGTCATTATGTACGGCCGTACAGGTACTGGTACTGTTTGTCGTCATTATGTACGGCCGTACAGGTACCGGTACTGTTTGTCATCATTATGTATGGCCGTACAGGTACCGGTACTGTTTGTCATCATTATGTATGGCCGTACAGGTACCGGTACTGTTTGTCATCATTATGTATGTCCGTACAGGTACTGGTACTGTTTGTCATCATTATGTATGGCCGTACAGGTACCGGTACTGTTTGTCATCCTGATGTATGGCCGTACAAGTACTGGTACTGTTTGTCATCATTATGTATGGCCGTACAGGTACCGGTACTGTTTGTCATCATTATGTATGGCCGTACATGTACTGTTTGTCATCATTATGTATGGCCGTACATGTACTGTTTGTCATCATTATGTACGGCCGTACAGGTACTGTTTGTCATCATTATGTACGGCCGTACAAGTAAATATCAGTGTATCAATGAAGCACGTGAGGATTGATTTACCAAGAAAGACAAGACAAAGGAAAGGTTACCTTCAACATCTACAGATCTGATGGGGCATGCAAATAGAGCTGTGTACTAAGCAGGATATGCTTCAACTAATGAATAAAATACCAGACATAAGAATAGGAGAACTGTAGAAAATGAAAGTAAAATAAAGCCGAACTGTTTCATACAAGGAAGCCGATAGATGGTGTTCGTTATGTATTTACCATAGTATATTTATACAATCGTAAGAAAAGGAGGCCATCTTCGTTTTTGCATCAAGTAATTACTATTTAAACTATAATTAGCATGACTGTTTTATAATTAACTGTTAATTAATTTGATCAATTCCATTACTTAATATGCCAAAATTGTACAACTTGTAAAAATTGTATACCATTAACGAAATTCAAAATTTGGCAGGTATATGACAGCCATCTTGAATTTGGCAGCCATATTGTATATGGCGGCCATCTTGTCAGCATGATTGTTTGATTAAGAAATAACCTTGTTGGTTTCTGTTCATATATTGTTTAGAAAAAGTAAAATATATGCAAACTTTTGACGACATCTAAAACTCACCATATACATGGCAGCCATCCTGGATTTGATAGCTATATTGGTTTTGGCGGCAAATTTTGGAAAAAGGGCTTGGTCCCATATCTTATTCAATTCAGATGTCCTGCCTATATACACACTTTCATGATTTGACTAAAAGGCGCATAACTCCATTGATATATGAACCATCCTGCCGGACTTATTGACCATCAACAGTCGTGAGAAAATGTGTAGAACAATATGTTATTGTTGGTGTGTAATTAAATGTACACAGTGTGGCCACGCGTATTCTGCTGATAATAGTTTGTAATTTACAGAAAGTTTTATTTTTGACATTTTTCTTTTTATAACGGAGATGATTCACACCTTTTTACAGTAGAGTACCTGTTTCATTCACACCTTTTACAGTTTCTTTTACCTGTTTCTGGTGTTTTTTGTTTTATTCGACTTTCCCTCTAGATTTCCTCACTATGAATACCCCGAAGAGTCCTGGCCGACTAGACAGATGGTAGTTTTACTAACCAAAGTCTTGTGTGTAGTCTATCTATCACGTGATCTAGGGTGTTATTGCTTTGTCTTTACAGTCGTTTGTAGTTTTGTAGTTAAAGCTCCTTAATTTACAGGATATTGGTCCTAATGACCCTTTGTGTTGATGGGTCACAATGAATATTACCAGGAGTATTTGTTTACGTAGACAGAGAACACAAACATTGTAATGATCCTCACATGTACTACCACGAGTATGTTGTTATGATCCTCATATTTGTAATCTGATACCAGTGGAACACAGTGACAAGGCTGGAAATACAAGGGTCAAAAGTAGGTCATATTCATTACAAACGAGTAAGGTATTGATGAATGTCGATGAGTCGGAATAATCTTAGCCATATATAGGTACACTTTTATCTAGACACATGTTCAGCCACGTTTCAGGGTTTTATTAAAAAGCAATGATTCTAAAAATATCCTCGGTTGTCTCATTTTAAGGAAACACGCCCGTATTATATCGACAAAGCTAGTTAAGGAATGTTGTTTATTACGCAATATGAAATACCAGTAACGCTTGATTGATATAACGACAAAATACACAGTTACAATTTGATTTTATGAAACATCGAATAAAAACATACATTTAATGCGCGTTCTTTTAAGGATAAATTGTTCTTCAACTCGTTATCACGGCATCAGTACTTAAATAAACATGTCTTCAACAATAGTTCAACACCGAATTTTGCTGTTATCTTTTGCTGATGAAAATATGTTAATTGATCAACAAAATAGATTATTAACAACATTCGTAAAGAACAGAGTCGTGATATTGTGATATGTCAATAGATGAAATATCGACGACGGACGATTTTCTGTTTGTTTTTGCTCGATGGGTTTAACGCAACAGCCAAGGTCATATGTGGACGGCTGTCAAGGAGACACAAACAGCCAGGGTCATATGAGGATAGGTGTCAAGGAGACACCGACAGCCAGGGTCATATGTGGACGGCTGTCAAGGAGACACAAACAGCTAGGGTCATATGAGGATAGGTGTCAAGGAGACACCGACAGCCAGGGTCATATGAGAACGGTTGTCAAGGAGACACAAACAGCCAGGGTCATATGAGGACGGGAGTCAAGGAGACACAAACAGCCAGGGTCATATGAGGACAGGTATCAAGGAGACACCAACAGCTAGGGTCATATGAGGACGGGAGTCAAGGAGACACCAACAGCCAGGGTCATATGAGGACGGGAGTCAAGGAGACACAAACAGCCAGGGTCATATGAGGATAGGTGTCAAGGAGACACCGACAGCCAGGGTCATATGAGGACGGGAGTCAAGGAGACACAAACAGCCAGGGTTATATGAGGACAGGTATCAAGGAGACACCAACAGCTAGGGTCATATGAGGACGGGTGTCAAGGAGACACCAACAGCCAGGGTCATATGAGGACTGTTGTCAAGGAGACACCAACAGCTAGGGTCATATGAGGACGGGAGTCAAGGAGACACAAACAGCCAGGGTCATATGAGGACGGGAGTCAAGGAGACACCAACAGCCAGGGTCATATGAGGACGGGTGTCAAGGAGACACAAACAGCTAGGGTCATATGAGGACGGGAGTCAAGGAGACACAAACAGCCAGGGTCATATGAGGATAGGTGTCAAGGAGACACCGACAGCCAGGGTCATATGAGGACGGGAGCCAAGGAGACACAAACAGCCAGGGTCATATGAGGACGGGAGTCAAGGAGACACCGACAGCCAGGGTCATATGAGGATAGGTGTCAAGGAGACACCGACAGCCAGGGTCATATGAGGATAGGTGTCAAGGAGACACCGACAGCCAGGGTCATATGAGGACGGGAGTCAAGGAGACACAAACAGCCAGGGTCATATGAGGACGGGAGTCAAGGAGACACACACAGCCAGGGTCATATGAGGACGGGAGTCAAGGAGACAGACACAGCCAGTCATATGAGGACGGGAGTCAAGGAGACACACACAGCCAGGGTCATATGAGGACGGGAGCCAAGGAGACACAAACAGCCAGGGTCATATGAGGACGGGAGTCAAGGAGACACCGACAGCCAGGGTCATATGAAGACGGATATCTAGTAGACGCCTTATAACACAGAACGTAACAGGACTGTGTGTCCTTTACTCATGATAGAAATATCAAAAATGATAATTAAGTATTATAAAATGATAATTAAGTATTATATTTTCCCATCAATATGATGTCGGTATGTAAAAATATCGAGTTAACCAGGAAAAAAACCGACACTAACTTGTCAGGTGAGCACATTTTTTAAACCTAAACATTAGTACTTAGATAATGGCGATTCTCGTGCTTTGTAATTCTTTGTCTCATTGAAACTATTATTTCCCTGAGAATCTTTACAATGTGTCCAATGGAGGGAAACAATCGTCAAACGAAGTCATCAATGGCGACTTGGCAAAGGTTGGTGTGATTACAGACCAATTGGTAGGACGTGTGACATTCTGTTACTATATATAGAACAGAATATTTGGGAGTTGACCAGGAAGTTATTCATTAACAATAACAGATGTTTAAATGCACGTGATGATTTTTATAGAGATTCCCGAAACATTGGCACACGGCGGAACGTTCGTAATGTCGCCCTGAATGGTAGTCGGTCCTTAATGAATGGCTTTCTGTCATTAATAATATATGTTTAAATGAAAATTACATCGATCTTAAATAGGTCAAAATGCTGATCTGATAGTCTATTCATCACCAACTCCTAAACTCCTACAAGAAATCAAAATAAATATTGTTAATTCAGAATAATTAAGTCCGAGTTCTGTCTATTCTCAATTGAAACGAAGATGATGTAAAACTGAAAACGGGGAAATGTTAATTGAGAGGTCTGTACCAAGTCACATCATTCTACTGTGGTGGAGATAAAACACTTTATATGATGTTTAGTTTTCTCGACTCGTATCTATTCTCAATAATGTTTAACTGTGTTGTTTATATGACAGCATTGATATGACTACAGACAGAATGTTTTCTGTATTTAGGTAGTCAAGCTAACAAAAATGGACCTTTTGTAAATTTACACATGACTGGATTAGGAATGTTTTCTGTAATTAGTGAGTCAAGCTAACAATACCTGGACCATTGTATATTCAGTCACGTCCCCGAAATCCAGATGTTTATCGTAATGAAGAGGACCAAACACGAGTGGATATATTTTTTGGAAAGAAACAATTTAATACGTCACGTGTCTATAGGTCACGTGCCTATCGAGTTACTTAACGAGACAGTGTCACGAATGTAAGATTCCGTTGATCACAAAACTGATATCTATGATACATTTATTGTAATTGAAAACTCAAAAAAAAATAAAAAAGACAGGAATTTCCTCTCCGGTGGTATGTTTTTCTCGTGTTTTTTTTTTTTTTTTTTGTAACTCTTGAAAAACATTTACTCGAGAAACGAAAATTTATACAACAACCACTCGTTGTGTCACCTCTATATACAACAACCACTCATTGTGTAACCTCTATACACAACAACCACTCGTTGTGTAACTTCTATATACAACAACCACTCCTGTAAACTCTTTATACAACAACCACTCGTTGTGTAACCTCTATATACAACAACCACTCGTTGTGTAACCTCTATATACAACAACCACTCGTTGTGTAACCTCTATATACAACAACCACTCGTTGTGTAACCTCTATATACAACAACCACTCGTTGTGTAACCTCTATATACAACAACCACTCGTGTATATATATATACAACAACCACTCATTGTGTAACCTCTATATACAGCCACTCGTTATGTAACGACTATATACAACAACCACTCATTGTGTAACCTCTACATACAACAACCACTCATTGTGTAACCTCTATATATAACAACCACTCGTTGTGTAACCTCTATATAACAACCACTCGTTGTGTAACCTCTATATAACAACCACTCATTGTGTAACCTCTATATACAACAACCACTCGTTGTGTAACTTCTATATACAACAACCACTCGTTGTGTAACCTCTATATATAACAACCACTCGTTGTGTAACCTCTATATAACAACCACTCATTGTGTAACCTCTATATACAACAACCACCCGTTGTGTAACATCTCTATACAACAACCACTCGTTGTGTATTCTCTATATACAACAACCACTCATTGTGTAACCCCTATATACAACAACCACTCGTTGTGTAACCTCTATATACAACAACCACTCGTTGGGTAACCTCTATATACAACAACCAACCGTTGTGTAACCTCTATATAACAACCACTCGTTGTGTAACCTCTATATACAACAACCAATCGTTGTGTAACCTCTATATAACAACCACTCGTTGTGTAACCTCTATATAACAACCACTCGTTGTGTAACCTCTATATACAACAACCACTCGTTGTGTAACCTCTATATACAACAACCAATCGTTGTGTAACCTCTATATAACAACCACTCGTTGTGTAACTTCTATATACAACAACCACTCGTTGTGTAACCTCTATATACAACAACCACTCGTTGTGTAACCTCTATATACAACAACCACTCGTTGTGTAACCTCTATATACAACAACCACTCGTTGTGTAACCTCTATATACAACAACCAATCGTTGTGTAACCTCTATATAACAACCACTCGTTGTGTAACCTCTATATAACAACCACTCGTTGTGTAACCTCTATATACTACAACCACTCGTTGTGTAACCTCTATATACAACAACCAATCGTTGTGTAACCTCTATATAACAACCACTCGTTGTGTAACTTCTATATACAACAACCACTCGTTGTGTAACCTCTATATACAACAACCACTCGTTGTGTAACCTCTATATAACAACCACTCGTTGTATAACCTCTATATACAACAACCACTTATTGTGTAACCTCTATATACAACCACTCGTTGTGTAACCTCTATCTACAACAACCACTCGTTGTGTAACCTCTACATACAACAACCACTCAATGTGTAACCTCTATATACAACAACCACTTCTTGTGTAACCTCTATATACAACAACCAATCGTTGTGTAACCTCTATATAACAACCACTCGTTGTGTAACCTCTATATAACAACCACTCGTTGTGTAACCTCTATATACAACAACCACTCGTTGTGTAACCTCTATATACAACAACCAATCGTTGTGTAACCTCTATATACAACAACCAATCGTTGTGTAACCTCTATATAACAACCACTCGTTGTATAACCTCTATATACAACAACCACTCGTTGTGTAACCTCTATATACAACAACCACTTATTGTGTAACCTCTATATACAACAACCACTCGTTGTGTAACCTCTATATACAACAACCACTCGTTGTGTAACCTCTATATACAACAACCACTCGTTGTGTAACCTCTATATACAACAACCACTCGTTGTGTAACCTCTATATACAACAACCACTCGTTGTGTAACCTCTATATACAACAACCACTCGTTGTGTAACCTCTATATATAACAACCACCCGTTGTGTAACCTCTATATATAACAACCACTCGTTGTGTAACCTCTATATACAACAACCAATCGTTGTGTAACCTCTATATACAACAACCACTCGTTGTGTAACCTCTATATACAACAACCACTCCTTGTGTAACCTCTATATACAACAACCACTCGTTGTGTAACCTCTATATACAACAACCACTCGTTGTGTAACTTCTATATACAACAACCACTCCTGTAAACTCTTTATACAACAACCACTCGTTGTGTAACCTCTATATACAACAACCACTCGTTGTGTAACCTCTATATACAACAACCACTCGTTGTGTAACCTCTATATACAACAACCACTCGTTGTGTAACCTCTATATACAACAACCACTCGTTGTGTAACCTCTATATACAACAACCACTCGTGTATATATATATACAACAACCACTCATTGTGTAACCTCTATATACAGCCACTCGTTATGTAACGACTATATACAACAACCACTCATTGTGTAACCTCTACATACAACAACCACTCATTGTGTAACCTCTATATATAACAACCACTCGTTGTGTAACCTCTATATAACAACCACTCGTTGTGTAACCTCTATATAACAACCACTCATTGTGTAACCTCTATATACAACAACCACTCGTTGTGTAACTTCTATATACAACAACCACTCGTTGTGTAACCTCTATATATAACAACCACTCGTTGTGTAACCTCTATATAACAACCACTCATTGTGTAACCTCTATATACAACAACCACCCGTTGTGTAACATCTCTATACAACAACCACTCGTTGTGTATTCTCTATATACAACAACCACTCATTGTGTAACCCCTATATACAACAACCACTCGTTGTGTAACCTCTATATACAACAACCACTCGTTGTGTAACCTCTATATACAACAACCAACCGTTGTGTAACCTCTATATAACAACCACTCGTTGTGTAACCTCTATATACAACAACCAATCGTTGTGTAACCTCTATATAACAACCACTCGTTGTGTAACCTCTATATAACAACCACTCGTTGTGTAACCTCTATATACAACAACCACTCGTTGTGTAACCTCTATATACAACAACCAATCGTTGTGTAACCTCTATATAACAACCACTCGTTGTGTAACTTCTATATACAACAACCACTCGTTGTGTAACCTCTATATACAACAACCACTCGTTGTGTAACCTCTATATACAACAACCACTCGTTGTGTAACCTCTATATACAACAACCACTCGTTGTGTAACCTCTATATACAACAACCAATCGTTGTGTAACCTCTATATAACAACCACTCGTTGTGTAACCTCTATATAACAACCACTCGTTGTGTAACCTCTATATACTACAACCACTCGTTGTGTAACCTCTATATACAACAACCAATCGTTGTGTAACCTCTATATAACAACCACTCGTTGTGTAACTTCTATATACAACAACCACTCGTTGTGTAACCTCTATATACAACAACCAATCGTTGTGTAACCTCTATATAACAACCACTCGTTGTATAACCTCTATATACAACAACCACTTATTGTGTAACCTCTATATACAACCACTCGTTGTGTAACCTCTATCTACAACAACCACTCGTTGTGTAACCTCTACATACAACAACCACTCAATGTGTAACCTCTATATACAACAACCACTTCTTGTGTAACCTCTATATACAACAACCAATCGTTGTGTAACCTCTATATAACAACCACTCGTTGTGTAACCTCTATATAACAACCACTCGTTGTGTAACCTCTATATACAACAACCACTCGTTGTGTAACCTCTATATACAACAACCAATCGTTGTGTAACCTCTATATACAACAACCAATCGTTGTGTAACCTCTATATAACAACCACTCGTTGTATAACCTCTATATACAACAACCACTCGTTGTGTAACCTCTATATAACAACCACTCGTTGTATAACCTCTATATACAACAACCACTCGTTGTGTAACCTCTATATACAACAACCACTTATTGTGTAACCTCTATATACAACAACCACTCGTTGTGTAACCTCTATATACAACAACCACTTATTGTGTAACCTCTATATACAACAACCACTCGTTGTGTAACCTCTATATACAACAACCACTCGTTGTGTAACCTCTATATACAACAACCACTCGTTGTGTAACCTCTATATACAACAACCACTCGTTGTGTAACCTCTATATACAACAACCACTCGTTGTGTAACCTCTATATACAACAACCACTCGTTGTGTAACCTCTATATATAACAACCACCCGTTGTGTAACCTCTATATATAACAACCACTCGTTGTGTAACCTCTATATACAACAACCAATCGTTGTGTAACCTCTATATACAACAACCACTCGTTGTGTAACCTCTATATACAACAACCACTCCTTGTGTAACCTCTATATACAACAACCACTCGTTGTGTAACCTCTATATACAACAACCAATCGTTGTGTAACCTCTATATACAACAACCACTCGTTGTGTAACCTCTATATACAACAACCACTCATTCTGTAACCTCTATATATAACAACCACTCGTTGTGTAACCTCTATATATAACAACCACTCATTCTGTAACCTCTATATATAACAACCACTCGTTGTGTAACTTCTATATACAACAACCACTCGTTGTGTAACTTCTACATACAACAACCACTCGTTGTGTAACCTCTATATATAACAACCACTCGTTGTGTAACCTCTATATACATCAACCACTCGTTGTGTAACCTCTATATACAACAACCACTCGTTGTGTAACCTCTACATACAACAACCACTCATTGTGTAACCTCTATATACAACAACCACTCGTTGTGTAGCCTCTATATATAACAACCACTCGTTGTGTAACCTCTATATACAACAACCACTCATTGTGTAACCTCTATATACAACAACCACTTATTGTGTAACCTCTATATACAACAACCAATCGTTGTGTAACCCCTATATACAACAACCACTCGTTGTGTAACCTCTATATACAACAACCACTTATTGTGTAACCTCTATATACAACAACCAATCGTTGTGTAACCCCTATATACAACAACCACTCGTTGTGTAACCTCTATATACAACAACCAATCGTTGTGTAACCTCTATATATAACAACCACTCGTTGTGTAACCTCTATATACAACAACCACTCCTTGTGTAACCTCTATATACAACAACCACTCGTTGTGTAACCTCTATACAACAACCACTCCTTGTGTAACCTCTATATACAACAACCACTCGTTGTGTAACCTCTATATACAACAACCACTCATTGTGTAACCTCTATATACAACAACCACTTGTTGTGTAACCTCTATATACAACAACCACTCATTGTGTAACCTTTATATACAACAACCACTTGTTGTGTAACCTCTATATACAACAACCACTCGTTGTGTAAACTCTATATACAACAACCACTCGTTGTGTAACCTCTATATATAACAACCACTCGTTGTGTAACCTCTATATACAACAACCACTCGTTGTGTAACCTCTATATAAGAACAACCACTCGTTGTGTAACCTCTATATACAACAACCACTTATTCTGTAACCTCTATATACCTGTAATACAAATCCAAATTTCTTACAATGGCGGCTAGAAGGATAAAATGAAAATAAAAAACTTTACAAAAAGTACAGCTCGTTAATTTTATTATACAACCATGAAAACAGCCACAGATAAATATAAAATGTTAATGGTTAGTATGACCTTCCTCAAAAGTCTGATATATCATTAAATTTTCAAATTAGCAATTAATTAACTCTCTTAGGTCTTTTAATAAATAACCTTTTCATTAAGTCATTAACTGCCATGGCAACGTTAATAATTCAAAAACACAATTTTCATTATTTCATTTGAAACATATATATAAGATACCAGAAATGTTGATGCAAAAGGAGGAAAACCATGATATAACAAAATGTCGAATGTGTTTTTTAACTCCAATGCAATATCATGGGATTTAAGGGTTAAAAGACATTTGATTTCTGGAGACTTGCTACCTCTAACTCCAGCTACACATGTGACTCCTTGATGTTTGAAGGAAACAATACTACTCATTTGTTTGCTGTGTCTGTCGGCCGGACAGCAGCCAGGGTCTCATAGAGGCGGGGTTTTATAGTAGTTGGTGACTACCTCACTGAGCAGCATACGGGAGGCCCGCCGCATGTCATCTAGAGCAATAAAGGGTAGAGTGTCCTGCCCACTATAACACGGGTAAGGAGCGTCGAACGACACATCTCACAAAATGTAAAATGGAGTATAATCGGAATCACCGTTACGGTTCTGAAGTCAGGCCTCTGTTTCAATAAGAGTATCTACAGATAGCACTACTCCAGTATCGTCATGCTCAGTTCTGTTATCAGCGATGGAACCACAATCACCGATTCCATCGCCGACGGAATGTTTGATGTCGTTTTTATTGTTAACATATTCTGTTTCCCCTACAGGGTCATCGCCAGAGTTACTGGACATCGTGTCTTTACTGATATAATCACACTGACTCCTGAGGGAGTTACACTCGTCTGTACCTTCATACTGACTCCTAATGGAGCTACACTCGTCTGTACCTTCACACTCACTCCTGATGGAGTTACATTCGTCTGTACCTTCAGCATTCTTGATGATTTCCGTGGTAGACGTTACAGATATATTACATGGGAAGGACGCCGACCTGTTGGGCGACATTGCGTCGTCATTGTCGGAATCAAAGCCTTCATTCTGGAAGGTTTCCCTGGCAGTGTTCCTTGACGTTACCCTAGTCGAGGACGAATATGTTGTCGTCCGACTTCGTGAAGAACTCCCCGTGTACATCGATCCAGGTCGGCGTCTGTTTTTCCTTCTTTTGAAATTTGTCTTGTTCAAGTATAGAACCAAACCACCCTGGGAAGCATTTACGAACGTGACAATGAATGAAAAAACTGACAATGGGAAAAATCCATCGACGATCTGTAAACTCCACGATAATCCGCTGAGAATGAAGAGTTTGGAAAACAATCCGAGAGAGAATTGACTGTCTTTTTTCACTGAACTGTCGTTAATGACGTTTCTGGTGTTGTGTGTCTCCTTGCTGATGTACCGGTAAGTGACGACAAAGAACAGTGTATTCCAGACACAGATCAGAATCACGGGAACAATGAAGGCCAGCACCTTCCCGGTCAGGGAGGACATGAAGCAACCTTTCCCGCCATAGCCGATAGATGTCGCCCCGGTAATGGCCGGCGGTTAGTCCGATATTTACTATCACTAAAATCAGAGCAAAACATCCGGCAAACATAACATAACGGCGGAACTGTCCGTACCTCCGGGAATCGTCTGAACAGTAGTCATCGGATACGAATACTCTGTACATGTGGAATGTCCCTACACCTGTCATGGCGAAATACGCGAGCCACAGCACGTGCATCACTATACCTAATACGGTACAGGCGGCTACGTTGTCTGCCGATGTTAATGTTTGGACTATGAACATAAACTGTACCAAAAACAATGACACCATGAGACCGACGGTGTTCAATCCGGGCAGAGTTCTAAGGTAGGGGAACCGTATGTACGGAATGAATGTTACCAGTAGACAGAACAGGGACAAACATACAAACACCAGCGTGAAAATACGTAAAGCATTCTCCATGTCGTTACCAACACTGTCCACGGCGATTCTAGTCGGCAGTTTACTCTCACATATTCCTACGCTGCCATTTGTCATCAATTCAAATTCAGGATATTTCACCACTTCCTCGCTGTCTGCAAAGGTCAAGGTCATTCCATCGTCATCGATCACGTATTCGTCCACGTCCAGATGAACTTGTCTGCACTGAAGAAGTTGATTTACCTGTGACCGTCTATACGACCTAAGTGGTCTGGACCGAGATGCTGCAGTCTGCCCTACATGACACTGGACATGGCGACTGGTTTTATGTATAAGAATCGGTAATGTGAAAGCTTTCTGGTTTTCCGAAATTTTGAAATGAAATAGTTTTCTTCAAAAACGTGACGTCCATCATCTGACCCGGAAGTTGTATAAGTTTGTTTTCTGTATCAAATCGATTGACATATTCCGACTTGATTTCAAAATGAGTGGAAAAAATGATATCAAGGAGCGCCCCGCGCTGGATGACTGACGATCGGTGTGGACACGCGATATTAGAGAGTGTAAGAAATGAGGACACTGTTATGCTCCCGTAACTGATGTTGAGGATGCGCGCGAGGTACTCCTGTACGAGGTGGGCCATCCCCTCCAGTAGATCAGTCATCCGTATCTCGGTGTGGCTGACCCGGCCCTGTAGACCTAGTGATAGCGAGTAGAATAGATTGGTGGTTGTCTTCAGCAGTGGTAGACAGGTACTGTTGTAAATATGGCGGCCAGGGCTACATTTCACCTCCCGACATTTATTCTGTGGAGAGAAAAACAAAACAACAATATTACACTGTATTGATCCAAACAAATACATGATGGTAGAACAGTTTTTTTGTATTTCCATTTGGCAAAAGAGAATGATTAACCGTTTTAATAAAGATACAGTGAGAGTGATACTAGGTGTTCCAAGGGAGTAAACGTCTTCTGCGTCGACGACAACCGCAGATCAAATCAAGGTCGAATCCAGGGTACGTAACACCCTAACAATTGGACCAGAGTGACGACAACTTAGCTATCAGAGGGGACGACACCCTAACAATTGGACCAGAGTGACGATAACTTAGCTATCAGAGGGGACGACACCCATCTAACATGTCTCCCTAAACATATAGGAAAACGTTACTATAGATAGGCTTACTGGTCACTTTAATTGTACGTCTATTGACGGTCTGACTACTTCTCCTGTTATTGACGGTCTGGTTACTTCTCCTGTTATTGACGGTCTGACTACTTCTCCTGTTATTGACGGTCTGACTACTTCTCCTGTTATTGACGGTCTGACTACTTCTCCTGTTATTGACGGTCTGACTATTTCTCCTGTTATTGACGGTCTGGCTACTTCTCCTGTTATTGACGGTCTGACTATTTCTCCTGTTATTGACGGTCTGACTACTTCTCCTGTTATTGACGGTCTGGCTACTTCTCCTGTTATTGACGGTCTGACTACTTCTCCTGTTATTGACGGTCTGACTACTTCTCCTGTTATTGACGGTCTGACTATTTCTCCTGTTATTGACGGTCTGACTATTTCTCCTGTTATTGACGGTCTGACTACTTCTCCTGTTATTGACTGTCTGACTACTTCTCCTGTTATTGACGGTCTGACTATTTCTCCTGTTATTGACTGTCTGACTACTTCTCCTGTTATTGACGGTCTGGCTAATTCTCCTGTTATTGACGGTCTGGCTACTTCTCCTGTTATTGACGGTCTGGCTACTTCTCCTGTTATTGACGGTCTGGCTACTTCTCCTGTTATTGACGGTCTGGCTACTTCTCCTGTTATTGACGGTCTGACTACTTCTCCTGTTATTGACGGTCTGACTACTTCTCCTGTTATTGACGGTCTGACTACTTCTCCTGTTATTGACGGTCTGACTACTTCTCCTGTTATTGACGGTCTGACTACTTCTCCTGTTATTGACGGTCTGACTACTTCTCCTGTTATTGACGGTCTGGCTACTTCTCCTGTTATTGACGGTCTGACTACTTCTCCTGTTATTGACGGTCTGACTACTTCTCCTGTTATTGACGGTCTGGCTACTTCTCCTGTTATTGACGGTCTGACTACTTCTCCTGTTATTGACGGTCTGGCTACTTCTCCTGTTATTGACGGTCTGACTACTTCTCCTGTTATTGACGGTCTGACTACTTCTCCTGTTATTGACGGTCTGGCTACTTCTCCTGTTATTGACGGTCTGACTACTTCTCCTGTTATTGACGGTCTGGCTACTTCTCCTGTTATTGACGGTCTGACTACTTCTCCTGTTATTGACGGTCTGGTTACTTCTCCTGTTATTGACGGTCTGACTACTTCTCCTGTTATTGACGGTCTGACTACTTCTCCTGTTATTGACGGTCTGACTATTTCTCCTGTTATTGACGGTCTGACTACTTCTCCTGTTATTGACGGTCTGGCTACTTCTCCTGTTATTGACGGTCTGACTATTTCTCCTGTTATTGACGGTCTGACTATTTCTCCTGTTATTGACGGTCTGACTACTTCTCCTGTTATTGACGGTCTGACTACTTCTCCTGTTATTGACGGTCTGACTACTTCTCCTGTTATTGACGGTCTGGCTACTTCTCCTGTTATTGACGGTCTGACTATTTCTCCTGTTATTGACGGTCTGACTACTTCTCCTGTTATTGACGGTCTGACTACTTCTCCTGTTATTGACGGTCTGACTACTTCTCCTGTTATTGACGGTCTGACTACTTCTCCTGTTATTGACGGTCTGGCTACTTCTCCTGTTATTGACGGTCTGACTACTTCTCCTGTTATTGACGGTCTGACTACTTCTCCTGTTATTGACGGTCTGACTATTTCTCCTGTTATTGACGGTCTGACTACTTCTCCTGTTATTGACGGTCTGACTACTTCTCCTGTTATTGACGGTCTGACTACTTCTCCTGTTATTGACGGTCTGACTACTTCTCCTGTTATTGACTGTCTGACTATTTCTCCTGTTATTGACGGTCTGACTATTTCTCCTGTTATTGACGGTCTGACTACTTCTCCTGTTATTGACGGTCTGACTACTTCTCCTGTTATTGACGGTCTGACTACTTCTCCTGTTATTGACGGTCTGACTACTTCTCCTGTTATTGACGGTCTGGCTACTTCTCCTGTTATTGACGGTCTGACTATTTCTCCTGTTATTGACGGTCTGACTATTTCTCCTGTTATTGACGGTCTGGCTACTTCTCCTGTTATTGACGGTCTGACTATTTCTCCTGTTATTGACGGTCTGACTACTTCTCCTGTTATTGACGGTCTGACTACTTCTCCTGTTATTGACGGTCTGGTTACTTCTCCTGTTATTGACGGTCTGACTATTTCTCCTGTTATTGACGGTCTGACTATTTCTCCTGTTATTGACGGTCTGACTACTTCTCCTGTTATTGACGGTCTGGCTACTTCTCCTGTTATTGACGGTCTGACTACTTCTCCTGTTATTGACGGTCTGACTACTTCTCCTGTTATTGACGGTCTGGCTACTTCTCCTGTTATTGACGGTCTGACTACTTCTCCTGTTATTGACGGTCTGACTACTTCTCCTGTTATTGACGGTCTGACTACTTCTCCTGTTATTGACGGTCTGACTACTTCTCCTGTTATTGACGGTCTGACTACTTCTCCTGTTATTGACGGTCTGGCTACTTCTCCTGTTATTGACGGTCTGGCTACTTCTCCTGTTATCGGTTTATAAGCGTTTGACTTTACAGACAAACCAGCCTTTGTTAATGATCACCAGAATTAAGTGACACCCTCCCACACGTGACGTCCACTTCCAATGTTTACTATACAATTTACCTGAACATGGATAAAGAGACCACGTGTCATGTGTGACCTATTTATTGCCTCCCCTGGAAGGTCACGTGTGACAGGTTTAACTGTATAGTTTTCTATGACATGTACTGTAAACCTCATCGTTACTCACATCTGTTATAACTTTATTATCCGCTACAATTTGAGTTCGCCAAAAGTAATGTTTTATTAGTAGTCATGTGTTAGATATGATAAATACGTTTATATTGTACAGATAAATATGTATAACAATTAGTTACAGGGATTCGGTTACAAAACTATAGAGTTATCGCACTAGACAGACATAGATACAGAGAAATATATAGCCTACCTTCCAGGTGTCATATATCTGGTGTTGTTGACATTTCTCGCGGACTCCATCTTTGTCAGGCGGCTGTTCGTAATACGTGGTGAAGAAACTTCGAATGGTATTCTTAGGTGATAAGTGACTCACTAATGACGGAAACTCGCTCACAGATCCCACTGTCATAGAGTTAGTCGTGAAACCTCGGGACCATGTAGGATCATTACATCTCTGGCAGAGTCCGTTTTTATACGGTAATGTTTTTTGGATGGCAGGGTAGGACCTACAGGCGCTGGCTAAACCCTGCTGTGGGTGTCTCCACTCACCTGTCCTGTTGCACACCGTATACAGTAATGGAAATGTGTGCAGGGGAGTACAGATATCACAGAATATATTCCCAATGTCTTGATAGCGCGGGAAAAAATCCATGCTCTCGCAAGCCCACTGAACATCCGGGTCTTTTTCTGTCCACAACTTAACTTTGTCGCATTGCCCTTTCTGTGCGTCACACTTGACCGGAAGTCCCGCGGGTACGTATTGGATGACACAGCCTTCTGTTTTAGCACGTGACACGATACGATCTATTGATATTTCATTCTGAAATGGAATCGGCAACAGACACACAAGTCTCAGCGTGAAGAACACAAACTGTGTCAGCAGCTCGTCATAGGAACCAGTGGTGACGTCACTGTTTAAGTGACAAATTGCACAAAAAATGTTTTTGAAGACTAATTTTGATTTGTTACTTTCAACAGGTATGGACCCGTAAGTAGAATCATTGTTTTGGCAGAGATGAACCATGACGTCATCAGCATAGTCTGTCGGACATTCGCTGATTACTAGCAGTTTCGTGGAGTTCTTTTCAGGGGGGTTTGTAGAAAGTTCGAATTGGTCGATACATTTGGTGTATAGAAACGCAATATCCGGGCAACAGACATTTGTGTCGCTAAATATACACGTGATGTCACACGAACAATTTGACCTCTCGGTAAATGTTACGTTCAGGAGTGAGGAGGTACATATCTCGTACGAACCTGTCCTCAAATACACATTAAACAACAGGTTGGTGATGTTTACTGTCACCCCGTTAATATCTATCTCACCATTGTTCGCCAAGATTTTCTCTTCCCTGCTTTTCACCTCCATGTTTGTCGTGGTTTTTAGTTTGCCCTGTAGCTGAAGTGATTTCACAATGTTGTCGATGTCCAAACTCTGGACCGTGACGTCATACTGTTGAGCAGGGTTTCAGATTCCAGTCAGCGACCGTTTTGTACTCCAGAGTGATACTTCCCGTCCAGTAAACCGAGCGAGGACGGGTCGGAACTATCTACATTACACATACGGCAGAACCAGTTTTTGTACGGCTGTTCACTGTGAACAAGAGGGTAGTGTTCACAAGCTTCTCTCAGACCCTGATCCACCACGTGCCATTTCCCTGTCACATTACACGTCGATATCACGCCTGTAATTATAGGCTCGCTAGGATTACACATATAACAAAAGACATTGGAGTGAGTCAGAGAATGCCTTCCCATTTCCGGGCCTATATTCGCACAGAGTTTGTCAACGTCAGCATCATACGTATCCCAGAATCCCGTGACGTTGCACGTGCTAATAACAGCGTCAGTTGTTGGTGTGTAGCTCGTCACTGTGTCTTGCGTATACGTCACAGTGCAATTCGCGGCGTGTAATGTAGCCGAAATTTCCTCAAAGGAAGAGCAAAAGTTCAGGTCGTAAAAGGAAGTACAGTTGATATCGAGGTACCACTCCTCTGTGACGTCATATCCGTTACATTTCGCATAACACCCACTCCGAAATGGTAGACTATATGGTCCAGCGAATACTGGAGCATTAGAGACCAAGTCGGTTAGCGTAGTCCCTACTTCACAGGAAGTATCTTCAGACGGACACGTAGTAACCATCGGCTGGGATATATATGTCGTAGACCCGTTCATAGGTACGACTTTGTTTGTTTTGACCTTCACAAAGTCCGGAAATGATAGGTACACATCCGGACAACAGTTCTTTTTTATCCAACAGTTGATATCACACTCACAGTCCGGACAGCTGGAGCTAGATGTGTAATTCAGTTCCGGTTTGATGGCGAGTATTGATGTATTACACAACATCATACCACATACACTGACATACTGCTCCAGTATTCTCCTTTGGTCCCGAATTTTAACCGCAGATACGGTAGTTATGAATGCCAGACAGAAAACCATCACTTTAGCTACAGACATCGTCGATTGTCTGGTGACAGTCAGTGTCTGAAAAATTAAACACTCGAGTAAATTAAAATCTGAAAACAGTGAAGGTATTATTAATGTTGTTCAATAAAATCTGAAAACGTATTTCTAACTAACAGGTATCAGGTAACATCTACACGTCCGTCTCTCTATCATTGACAGGTAACATCTACACGTCCGTCTCTCTATCATTGACAGGTAACATCTACACGTCCGTCTCTATCATTGACAGGTAACATCTACACGTCCGTCTCTATCATTGACAGGTAACATCTACACGTCCGTCTCTCTATCATTGACAGGTAACATCTACACGTCCGTCTCTATCATTGACAGGTAACATCTACACGTCCGTCTCTATCATTGACAGGTAACATCTACACGTCCGTCTCTCTATCATTGACAGGTAACATCTACACGTCCATCTCTATCATTGACAGGTAACATCTACACGTCCGTCTCTCTATCATTGACAGGTAACATCTACACGTCCGTCTCTATCATTGACAGGTAACATCTACACGTCCGTCTCTATCATTGACAGGTAACACCTACACGTCCGTCTCTCTATCATTGACAGGTAACATCTACACGTCTCTATCATTGACAGGTAACATCTACACGTCCGTCTCTATCATTGACAGGTAACATCTACACGTCTCTATCATTGACAGGTAACATCTACACGTCCATCTCTCTATCATTTACAGGTAACATATACACGTCCGTCTCTCTATCATTGACAGGTAACATCTACACGTCCGTCTCTATCATTGACAGGTAACATCTACACGTCCGTCTCTATCATTGACAGGTAACATCTACACGTCCGTCTCTATCATTGACAGGTAACATCTACACGTCCGTCTCTCTATCATTGACAGGTAACATCTACACGTCTCTATCATTGACAGGTACCATCTACACGTCCGTCTCTCTATCATTGACAGGTACCATCTACACGTCCGTCTCTCTATCATTGACAGGTAACATCTACACGTCCGTCTCACTATCATTGACAGTTAACATCTACACGTCCGTCTCTATCATTGACAGGTAACATCTACACGTCCGTCTCTCTATCATTGACAGGTAACATCTACACGTCCGTCACTCTATCATTGACAGGTAACATCTACACGTCCGTCTCTATCATTGACAGGTAACATCTACACGTCTCCATCATTGACAGGTAACACCTACACGTCCGTCTCTCTATCATTGACTGGTAACATCTACACGTCTCTATCATTGACAGGTAACATCTACACGTCTGTCTCTCTATCATTGACAGGTAACATCTACACGTCTGTCTCTCTATCATTGACAGGTAACATCTACACGTCCGTCTCTCTATCATTGACTGGTAACATCTACACGTCTCTATCATTGACAGGTAACATCTACACGTCCGTCTCTATCATTGACAGGTAACATCTACACGTCCGTCTCTCTATCATTGACAGGTAACATCTACACGTCCGTCTCTCTATCATTGACAGGTAACATCTACACGTCTGTCTCTCTATCATTGACAGGTAACACCTACACGTCCGTCTCTCTATCATTGACAGGTAACATCTACACGTCCGTCTCTATCACTGACAGGTAACATCTACACGTCCGTCTCTATCATTGACAGGTAACATCTACACGTCTCTATCAATGACAGGTAACATCTACACGTCCGTCTCTCTATCATTGACAGGTAACATCTACACGTCTCTATCATTGACAGGTAACATCTACACGTCCATCTCTCTATCATTGACAGGTAACATCTACACGTCCGTCTCTCTATCATTGACAGGTAACATCTACACGTCTGTCTCTCTATCATTGACAGGTAACACCTACACGTCCGTCTCTCTATCATTGACAGGTAACATCTACACGTCCGTCTCTATCACTGACAGGTAACATCTACACGTCCGTCTCTATTATTGACAGGTAACATCTACACGTCTCTATCAATGACAGGTAACATCTACACGTCCGTCTCTCTATCATTGACAGGTAACATCTACACGTCTCTATCATTGACAGGTAACATCTACACGTCCGTCTCTCTATCATTGACAGGTAACATCTACACGTCCGTCTCTATCATTGACAGGTAACATCTACACGTCCGTCTCTATCATTGACAGGTAACATCTACACGTCCGTCTCTCTATCATTGACAGGTAACATCTACACGTCTCTATCATTGACAGGTAACATCTACACGTCCGTCTCTATCACTGACAGGTAACATCTACACGTCCGTCTCTCTATCATTGACAGGTAACATCTACACGTCTCTATCATTGACAGGTAACATCTACACGTCCGTCTCTATCACTGACAGGTAACATCTACACGTCCGTCTCTCTATCATTGACAGGTAACATCTACACGTCTCTATCACTGACAGGTAACATCTACACGTCCGTCTCTCTATCATTGACAGGTAACATCTACACGTCTCTATCATTGACAGGTAACACCTACACGTCCGTCTCTATCATTGACAGGTAACATCTACACGTCCGTCTCTATCATTGACAGGTAACATCTACACGCCCGTCTCTCTATCATTGACAGGTAACATCTACACGTCCGTCTCTATCATTGACAGGTAACATCTACACGTCCATCTCTATCATTGACAGGTAACATCTACACGCCTCTATCATTGACAGGTAACATCTACACGTCCGTCTCTATCATTGACAGGTAACATCTACACGTCCGTCTCTATCATTGACAGGTTCCATCTACACGTCCGTCTCTCTATCATTGACAGGTAACATATACACGTCCGTCTCTCTATCATTGACAGGTAACATCTACACGTCCGTCTCTATCATTGACAGGTAACATCTACACGTCCGTCTCTATCATTGACAGGTAACATCTACACGTCCATCTCTATCATTGACTGGTAACATCTACACGTCCGTCTCTATCATTGACAGGTAACATCTACACGTCCGTCTCTCTATCATTGACAGGTAACATCTACACGTCCGTCTCTCTATCATTGACAGGTAACATCTACACGTCCGTCTCTCTATCATTGAGAGGTAACATCTACACGTCCGTCTCTCTATCATTGACAGGTAACATCTACACGTCCGTCTCTATCATTGACAGGTAACATCTACACGTCCGTCTCTATCATTGACAGGTAACATCTACACGTCCGTCTCTCTATCATTGACAGGTAACATCTACACGTCCGTCTCTATCATTGACAGGTAACATCTACACGTCCGTCTCTCTATCATTGACAGGTAACATCTACACGTCCGTCTCTATCATTGACAGGTAACATCTACACGTCCGTCTCTCTATCATTGACAGGTAACATCTACACGTCCGTCTCTCTATCATTGACAGGTAACATCTACACGTCCGTCTCTATCATTGACAGGTAACACCTACACGTCCGTCTCTATCATTGACAGGTAACATCTACACGTCCGTCTCTATCATTGACAGGTAACATCTACACGTCCGTCTCTATCATTGACAGGTAACATCTACACGTCCATCTCTATCATTGACTGGTAACATCTACACGTCTCTATCATTGACAGGTAACATCTACACGTCCGTCTCTATCATTGACAGGTAACATCTACACGTCCGTCTCTCTATCATTGACAGGTAACATCTACACGTCCGTCTCTATCATTGACAGGTAACATCTACACGTCGGTCTCTCTATCATTGACAGGTAACATCTACACGTCCATCTCTATCATTGACTGGTAACATCTACACGTCTCTATCATTGACAGGTAACATCTACACGTCCGTCTCTATCATTGACAGGTAACATCTACACGTCCGTCTCTCTATCATTGACAGGTAACATCTACACGTCCATCTCTCTATCATTGACAGGTAACATCTACACGTCCGTCTCTATCATTGACAGGTAACACCTACACGTCCGTCTCTATCATTGACAGGTAACATCTACACGTCCGTCTCTCTATCATTGACAGGTAACATCTACACGTCTCTATCATTGACAGGTAACATCTACACGTCTGTCTCTCTATCATTGACAGGTAACATCTACACGTCCGTCTCTCTATCATTGACAGGTAACATCTACACGTCCGTCTCTATCATTGACAGGTAACATCTACACGTCCATCTCTATCATTGACAGGTAACATCTACACGTCCGTCTCTATCATTGACAGGTAACATCTACACGTCCGTCTCTCTATCATTGACAGGTAACATCTACACGTCCGTCTCTATCATTGACAGGTAACATCTACACGTCTCTATCAATGACAGGTAACATCTACACGTCCGTCTCTCTATCATTGACAGGTAACATCTACACGTCTCTATCATTGACAGGTAACATCTACACGTCTCTATCAATGACAGGTAACATCTACACGTCCGTCTCTATCATTGACAGGTAACATCTACACGTCTCTATCAATGACAGGTAACATCTACACGTCCGTCTCTCTATCATTGACAGGTAACATCTACACGTCCGTCTCTATCATTGACAGGTAACATCTACACGTCTCTATCATTGACAGGTAACATCTACACGTCCGTCTCTATCATTGACAGGTAACATCTACACGTCCGTCTCTCTATCATTGACAGGTAACATCTACACGTCTCTATCATTGACAGGTAACATCTACACGTCTGTCTCTATCATTGACAGGTAACATCTACACGTCTCTATCATTGACAGGTAACATCTACACGTCCGTCTCTATCATTGACAGGTAACATCTACACGTCCGTCTCTCTATCATTGACAGGTAACATCTACACGTCTCTATCAATGACAGGTAACATCTACACGTCTGTCTCTCTATCATTGACTGGTAACATCTACACGTCTCTATCATTGACAGGTAACATCTACACGTCCGTCTCTCTATCATTGACAGGTAACATCTACACGTCCGTCTCTCTATCATTGACAGGTAACATCTACACGTCCGTCTCTATCATTGACAGGTAACATCTACACGTCCGTCTCTCTATCATTGACAGGTAACATCTACACGTCCGTCTCTATCATTGACAGGTAACATCTACACGTCCGTCTCTATCATTGACAGGTAACATCTACACGTCCGTCTCTATCATTGACAGGTAACATCTACACGTCCGTCTCTATCATTGACAGGTAACACCTACATGTCCGTCTCTATCATTGACAGGTAACATCTACACGTCCGTCTCTCTATCATTGACAGGTAACATCTACACGTCCGTCTCTCTATCATTGACAGGTAACATCTACACGTCCGTCTCTATCATTGACAGGTAACATCTACACGTCCGTCTCTATCATTGACAGGTAACATCTACACGTCCGTCTCTATCATTGACAGGTAACACCTACATGTCCGTCTCTATCATTGACAGGTAACATCTACACGTCTGTCTCTCTATCATTGACAGGTAACATCTACACGTCCGTCTCTCTATCATTGACAGGTAACATCTACACGTCCGTCTCTATCATTGACAGGTAACATCTACACGTCCGTCTCTCTATCATTGACAGGTAACACCTACACGTCCGTCTCTATCATTGACAGGTAACATCTACACGTCCGTCTCTATCATTGACAGGTAACATCTACACGTCTCTATCATTGACAGGTAACATCTACACGTCCGTCTCTCTATCATTGACAGGTAACATCTACACGTCCGTCTCTATCATTGACAGGTAACATCTACACGTCCGTCTCTCTATCATTGACAGGTAACATCTACACGTCCGTCTCTCTATCATTGACAGGTAACATCTACACGTCCGTCTCTATCATTGACAGGTAACATCTACACGTCTCTATCATTGACAGGTAACATCTACACGTCCGTCTCTCTATCATTGACAGGTAACATCTACACGTCCGTCTCCCTATCATTGACAGGTAACATCTACACGTCTCTATCATTGACAGGTAACATCTACACGTCCGTCTCTCTATCATTGACAGGTAACATCTACACGTCCGTCTCTCTATCATTGACAGGTAACATCTACACGTCCGTCTCTATCATTGACAGGTAACATCTACACGTCCGTCTCTATAATTGACAGGTAACACCTACACGTCCGTCTCTCTATCATTGACAGGTAACATCTACACGTCCGTCTCTCTATCATTGACAGGTAACATCTACACGTCCGTCTCTCTATCATTGACAGGTAACATCTACACGTCTCTATCACTGACAGGTAACATCTACACGTCTCTATCATTGACAGGTACCATCTACACGTCCATCTCTCTATCATTGACAGGTAACATCTACACGTCCGTCTCTATCATTGACAGGTAACATCTACACGTCCGTCTCTATCATTGACAGGTAACATCTACACGTCCATCTCTCTATCATTGACAGGTACGTGTATCAGCTATTGTCACCTACCGCGTTCCTCCGATTTTCAGATATTTTAATTTCAGTCTTCATCTCTATGTAACGCACGTTCGATAACCGGATTACCTTGGTTCTGGCTATGAGATAATTCTATAGAGACACTACTGGTTGTTAGTGTAATCCTCTGATCAATCTGGCACTCTAACACGGGTAATGTTTTATCTCGTCAGCATCTAATCGACACCCATTAAATTGAGTGTTAATGGAACTAGAAATCATCAACAGGCAGAAAAATACAGTGTAGATAGGTACAATGTGTCTAGTAGATTAACTGGATGTCTCCTGCCCTCTCTGTTGTGGGACAACCATGGCAAAGCCTGTATAACTTGTCCACTAAAACATGTTTATTTGTAGTGTTTTAATTTCAGTACTGGTTTGCTGGGATAATCATAACTTGTCCACTAAAACATGTTTATTTGTAGTGTTTTAATTTCAGTACTGGTTTGCTGGGATAATCATAACTTGTCCACTGAAACATGTTTATTTGTTGTGTTTTAATTTCAGTACTGGTTTGCTGGGATAATCATAATTTCTGTCAATATTTTACAACATTTGTAAAGTGTCATCCTCGACATTCACACAGAGTACAGTGACGTACCCGATCATATTATAATCCGATTAATATACCATACGATAATCTCATAAAGGATTATAAATCACTTGTTAAATAATCGTGAAGTATATTAACATTATAGAGATAATCTATATTTGTCTGTTTCTTCATTAAAACCCCACATATCTATATAGTTAATACTATTTATGACGTCTCCTGTTTTGACGAACGATTTATTTGTAACTTAGCAATCGCGGTAATAACTGACGTAATTCATCTATTTCTTTATTTATACATTTATTTATTTTTATGTATTTATTTGTTTTTATATATTTATTCATTTTCATTTATTCATTAGACAATCGAATATATGAATATTATATTGTTGTTGTATGGTAAGTAATACATATTGTAAGTAGTTTGTAGGATGAATACATTCCTATTGTTTAATATAAACCTTTACGGTAAGCCGACGTTTATCCGGACATAAAACAATAGATAACATGAGCCCCCAGTACATATCGAGAACATGTAAAAGTAAACCGTCCAAAGCACGCAACAAACACGACAGGTTTAAACCTTGTTTAAAGCCAAAATATGAACAAATTGGACATTTGTAGAACCGATCCGAATTCAAAACCACATTACAAAGGAAAAATCCTCATCAAAGACATTCAATATCGATTGGTGAAGGAATATTTGTCACAGAGATCGACGTTTGTACCTGTATGACGGAGACACGTGACTTGTTACGGCTACATTCACTAACTAGAAACTTACCTTACTGCTCCAATGTTGAATCGTGAAAAATGTCCCTGTATACCAGGAAAAGTCGTGAATATGTGTCCCTGTATACCAGGAAAAGTCGTGAATATGTGTCCCAGTATACCAGGAAAAGTCGTGAATAGGTGTCCAATGATATCTGGAAACTTCACTGTAAGCCGGGTAGTGTCGCTAACCAGGCCAATCTCCCAAGTGTATGTTTCTTTCTCATGGTGTTTTCAAAAACTCTGTACGGTACAGGTGATCAAAAGTTAATAAATCGATATAGTATATAAAGATAGTTGTCACTGGTCGTACTGTCGGGGATAGGATTGGGGAGCGAGGCACAAACATGCCTTATAACAATGGTTTGTGTGTAAGACTGCATGTCAGAGCCAAACTTCCTTGTCGAGAGACAATGGCGAGGTACACGGACTAGGTTTGTAATTACACCGATAATAATCTCGGTGTCCTCGCCTTACATAACAAAACCGAGGAGCTACCGCAGAATATGTCTCAATACCCCGACCGACAACTAACAATACACATATTACCCGTCATACATCAACATACCCCGACCGATATAACAGTCAGTACCGATATAACAGTCAGTACCGATATAACAGTCAGTACCGATATAACAGTCAGTACCGATATAACAGTACCGATATAACAGTCAGTACTGGTATAACAGTCAGTACCGATATAACAGTCAGTACCGATATAACAGTCAGTACCGATATAACAGTCAGTACTGATATAACAGTCAGTACCGATATAACAGTCAGTACCGATATAACAGTCAGTACTGGTATAACAGTCAGTACCGATATAACAGTCAGTACCGATATAACAGTCAGTACTGATATAACAGTCAGTACCGATATAACAGTCAGTACTGATATAACAGTCAGTACCGATATAACAGTCAGTACCTGATATAACAGTCAGTACCGATATAACAGTCAGTACCGATATAACAGTCAGTACCTGATATAACAGTCAGTACTGATATAACAGTCAGTACCGATATAACAGTCAGTACCTGATATAACAGTCAGTACCGATATAACAGTCAGTACCGATATAACAGTCAGTACCGATATAACAGTCAGTACCGATATAACAGTCAGTACTGATATAACAGTCAGTACCGATATAACAGTCAGTACCGATATAACAGTCAGTACCGATATAACAGTCAGTACCGATATAACAGTCAGTACCGATATAACAGTCAGTACTGATATAACAGTCAGTACTGATATAACAGTCAGTACCGATATAACAGTCAGTACTGATATAACAGTCAGTACCGATATAACAGTCAGTACCGATATAACAGTCAGTACCGATATAACAGTCAGTACCGATATAACAGTCAGTACTGATATAACAGTCAGTACCGATATAACAGTCAGTACTGATATAACAGTCAGTACTGATATAACAGTCAGTACTGATATAACAGTCAGTACTGATATAACAGTCAGTACCGATATAACAGTCAGTACTGATATAACAGTCAGTACTGATATAACAGTCAGTACTGATATAACAGTCAGTACCTGATATAACAGTCAGTACTGATATAACAGTCAGTACTGATATAACAGTCAGTACTGATATAACAGTCAGTACCGATATAACAGTCAGTACTGATATAACAGTCAGTACCGATATAACAGTCAGTACCGATATAACAGTCAGTACTGATATAACAGTCAGTACCTGATATAACAGTCAGTACCGATATAACAGTCAGTACTGATATAACAGTCAGTACCTGATATAACAGTCAGTACTGATATAACAGTCAGTACTGATATAACAGTCAGTACCGATATAACAGTCAGTACCGATATAACAGTCAGTACTGATATAACAGTCAGTACCGATATAACAGTCAGTACTGATATAACAGTCAGTACCGATATAACAGTCAGTACCGATATAACAGTCAGTACCGATATAACAGTCAGTACCGATATAACAGTCCGATATACAGTCAGTACCGATATAACAGTCAGTACCGATATAACAGTCAGTACCGATATAACAGTCAGTACCTGATATAACAGTCAGTACCGATATAACAGTCAGTACTGATATAACAGTCAGTACCGATATAACAGTCAGTACCGATATAACAGTCAGTACCGATATAACAGTCAGTACCGATATAACAGTCAGTACCGATATAACAGTCAGTACTGATATAACAGTCAGTACCGATATAACAGTCAGTACCGATATAACAGTCAGTACTGATATAACAGTCAGTACCGATATAACAGTCAGTACCGATATAACAGTCAGTACTGATATAACAGTCAGTACCGATATAACAGTCAGTACCGATATAACAGTCAGTACCGATATAACAGTCAGTACTGATATAACAGTCAGTACTGATATAACAGTCAGTACCGATATAACAGTCAGTACCGATATAACAGTCAGTACCGATATAACAGTCAGTACCGATATAACAGTCAGTACCGATATAACAGTCAGTACCGATATAACAGTCAGTACCGATATAACAGTCAGTACCGATATAACAGTCAGTACTGATATAACAGTCAGTACCGATATAACAGTCAGTACCGATATAACAGTACATACTGATATAACAGTCAGTACCGATATAACAGTCAGTACTGATATAACAGTCATATAACAGTCAGTACCGATATAACAGTCAGTACCGATATAACAGTCAGTACCGATATAACAGTCAGTACCGATATAACAGTCAGTACCGATATAACAGTCAGTACCGATATAACAGTCAGTACTGATATAACAGTCAGTACCGATATAACAGTCAGTACTGATGCCACGGTTCTTTTACATTTAGGTCAGTCACTTCCGGAAAACGATATGTTCAATCAATAGTTGTGTGTTCTTAATAACAATAAAATTCAATTTATTTTTGCCGGTCTTTTCTTTTAGTTTAAAAATATCACAGTGCAGCATTAACACCAACTAACGAGCTGCCTTTCTGACTCATCACTGATCTAAACATGTCAATCATTGATATAGGTGTACCAGGATAGGAGAAAATGTAGCGGCCAGACCGGGGTTCGAACCCGGGACCTCCGAACACTAGCCGGATGCTCTACCAATTGAGCTACCTGGTCACCGATGATCGACCCAGTCCAGTGCCGCTACACATCTCCCTCCTTTTTTCCAAGTCTTTGCCCTCAAAGACACACGAGACCCTTATACCACCATCGTGGGTATTTTAGTTGGGCGCCAATTTTGTAGCAGGAGAGGAGAAAATGTAGCGGCCAGACCGGGGTTCGTACCCGGGACCTCCGAACACTAGCCGGATGCTCTATCAATTGAGCTACCTGGTCACCGATGATCGACCCAGTCCAGTCCCGCAACATAGGTAGGTCGTGACAACCAATGAAATGGCTGACGGGATTTCCACTTGCTGTACCAATACGTGTAGAAACAAGGTGGGAGATATTCTTTGTTGTATTTACCCGAGGGGAGATAGTCTTTGTTGTATTTACCCGAGGGGAGATAGTCTTTGTTGTATCAACTCGAGGGGAGATAGTCTTTGTTGTATTAACTCGAGGGGAGATAGTCTTTGCTGTATTTACCCGAGGGGAGATAGTCTTTGTTGTATTTACCCGAGGGGAGATAGTCTTTGTTGTATTAACCCGAGGGGAGATAGTCTTTGTTGTATTTACTCGAGGGGAGATAGTCTTTGTTGTATTTACGCGAGGGGAGATAGTCTTTGTTGTATCAACTCGAGGGGAGATAGTCTTTGTTGTATTAACCCGAGGGGAGATAGTCTTTGTTGTATTTACCCGAGGGGAGATAGTCTTTGTTGTATTTACCCGAGGGGAGATAGTCTTTGTTGTATTTACCCGAGGGGAGATAGTCTTTGTTGTATTTACCCGAGGGGAGATAGTCTTTGTTGTATTTACCCGAGGGGAGATAGTCTTTGTTGTACCAACTCGAGGGGAGATAGTCTTTGTTGTATTTACCCGAGGGGAGATAGTCTTTGTTGTATTAACCCGAGGGGAGATAGTCTTTGTTGTATTTACCCGAGGGGAGATAGTCTTTGTTGTATTTACCCGAGGGGAGATAGTCTTTGTTGTATCAACTCGAGGGGAGATAGTCTTTGTTGTATCAACTCGAGGGGAGATAGTCTTTGTTGTATCAACTCGAGGGGAGAGGAGGACAGGTTATAAAGGTCCCTTATTGTAGAGTGAGAGATTAGGGGAGGTAATAGAGGTCTCTAATTGTTGAGTGAGAGAGGAGGGGAGGTAATAGAGGTCTCTGATTGTAGAATGAGAGAGGAGGGGAGGTAATAAATGTCTCTAATTGTAGAGTGAGAGAGGAGGGGAGGTAATAAATGTCTCTGATTGAAGAGTGAGAGAGGAGGGGAGGTAATAGATTTCTCTAATTGTAGAGTGAGAGAATTGGGGAGCCAATTAAGGTTTCTAATTGTAGAATGAGAGGGGAGGGAAACAATTAAGGAGAGGTGATGTAATAAAGGTGACTCGTGTGGGAAAAGGGTGAAAAGTGTTTGGACATTCATTCTCTGCTACACGTGTGTCTGGTCACTTCGGACATTCGGTCTACACGTGTGTCTGGTCACTTCGGACATTCGGTCTACACGTGTGTCTGGTCACTTCGGACATTCGGTCTACACGTGTGTCTGGTCACTTCGGACATTTGGTCTACACGTGTGTCTGGTCACTTAGGACATTCGGTCTACACGTGTGTCTGGTCACTTAGGACATTCGGTCTACACGTGTGTCTGGTCACTTCGGACATTCGGTCTACACGTGTGTCTGGTCACTTCGGACATTCGGTCTACACGTGTGTCTGGTCACTTAGGACATTCGGTCTTCATGTGTGACTGGTCATTTATGTATGTAAATGTAAATACGATCTTATCGCTTTACTTTAATTAGAATCACACACACTGTCAGTGACGCATACTTCTTCACTTTTATCTTTAGAATTCGTGATATATTGAATTTAAAAGTGAAAACAAACATGTATGATCGAAAGTAAAATTAACTTTTTATTCACGGTATTAATGCGTTTATCCCAGAAATTTCATTCTCGACGTTAAAGACTTTACACAAAGTACATTATATGCTGGATTTATTATGGTAAATTCATACAAGTGTTGGTACTCCACAGCAGATAACTGATACCGCTACTATCCCTTCACGCGGCAGTATACTACAATTACTACAGGTATAATTACTACAAACATTCACACAACCTCACACTCACACCGATAACCCTGTACACACCAGCACTTTAATGTCATAAATATAGCGTACTACATGTCCAGATATCACTCATGATTTCAAAATATACGCCACATTTTACCGGAATTATTAGATCTCACTGTAGCCACTGAGCACACTGATATATATATATTGTTTGTTTGATGACTGAATTGTATTTGTTTTCTAACGCGCTGTTTAGGTAGTTTTATCCCAGCAGGAGTTATGTCCCCTCTCTAGAGGAGTTATATACACTTTCTCAGAGTGACACCCCTTCTCAGGAGGAGTTATGTCCCCTCTCTAGAGGAGTTATGTCCCCTCTCTAGAGGAGTTATGTCCCCTCTCTAGAGGAGTTATGTCCCCTCTCTCTAGAGGAGTTATGTCCCCTCTCTAGAGGAGTTATATACACTTTCTCAGAGTGACACCCCTTCTCAGGAGGAGTTATGCCCCCTATCGGGAGGGGTCACGCCCCCTTCATAGAAGAGGTAAATGTCTCGTTATAAGGCTGTGAGTCGATCACTACCTACCACACGTCACTAATCTATAATGGTTGATGACACACATAACAGATTGAGAATCACAAATCTCTCGATAGTTACACACCAATAGTCTATAAATGGTGTGGTATATAAAATATCACAGTTAGAGAGCCCACTCCTACAGTACCATGTCTCCTGATTGTGTTTCCGCCTATGTTGTTTCCTTGTCTGTGTATAACAATAGATATAACACTGTCTAGTAGTCAGACAGATCAAACATCTCACTCTACATCAAGTATAAATAACAGAACACAAATTTACAAATGTTCAACAACATTGTTTCCGGTGAGTCTTTAGTACTGTTCTAAATCTCCCGTAGACGGAAGTGGTAACGCTGTTCTAAATCTCCCGTAGACGGAAGTGGTAACGCTGTTCTAAATCTCCCGTAGACGGAAGTGGTTACGCTGTTCTAAATCTCCCGTAGACGGAAGTGGTAACGCTGTCCTAAATCTCCCGTAGACGGAAGTGGTAACGCTGTCCTAAATCTCCCGTAGACGGAAGTGGTAACGCTGTCCTAAATCTCCCGTAGACGGAAGTGGTAACGCTGTCCTAAATCTCCCGTAGACGGAAGTGGTAACGCTGTCCTAAATCTCCCGTAGACGGAAGTGGTTACGCTGTCCGGAATCTCACGTGAACGAAAGTTATTACACTGTCCTAAATCTCACGTGAACGGAAGTTATTACACTGTCCTAAATCTCACGTGAACGGAAGTTATTACACTGTCCTAAATCTCACGTGAACGGAAGTTATTAAACTGTCCGGAGTTCCATGAAGACGGAAGTGGTTACACTCGTTCGTCGACCTTGTCCGGATCTAAGACGCCGTACTCAGATTCCTCTAGATTATCAAACGATAAATAGTCTGTTTCACTCTCGATAAAAACTTCCAACTCTTTGGCGATCTCACTGAAACTTGGTCTCTCCTTGGGCTCCATATCCCAACATCGAGTCATAAGGCTGTACCTGGAAAATCACCACAATGTCCGTTAAACCTTACACAGTGACTCTTCACAAGATCTAACTTTACAGGCTATCTCAATACATCGTGATGGTGTGGCTACATGTCAGACTAGTTTATTTAATTAAAGTGTGTTTGATGATCACACTCAAACATCAATGAATAGAATAGGTCTGTCTCAATATAACTAGTAGATGACACTGCAGAAGACAATCAAATGTGTATCTCTCAACGTTACAGGTGAGAGGTTTACTGTAGGTAAGGTGTGTGTATCTCTCAACCTTACAGGTATGTGTATCTCTCAACCTTACAGGTGAGAGGTTTACTGTAGGTAAGGTATGTGTATCTCTCAACCTTACAGGTGAGAGGTTTACTGTAGGTAAGGTATGTGTATCTCTCAACCTTACAGGTGAGAGGTTGTACTGTAGTTAAGGTATGTGTATCTCTCAACGTTACAGGTGAGAGGTTGTACTGTAGTTAAGGTATGTGTATCTCTCAACCTTACAGGTGAGAGGTTTACTGTAGTTAAAGTATGTGTATCTCTCAACCTTACAGGTGAGAGGTTTACTGTAGTTAAGGCATGTGTATCTCTCAACCTTACAGGTGAGAGGTTGTACTGTAGTTAAGGTATGTGTATCTCTCAACGTTACAGGTGAGAGGTTGTACTGTAGTTAAGGTGTGTGTATCTCTCAACGTTACAGGTGAGAGGTTTACTGTAGTTAAGGCGTGTGTATCTCTCAACCTTACAGGTGAGATGTTGTACTGTAGTTAAGGTATGTGTATCTCTCAACCTCACAGGTGAGATGTTGTACTGTAGTTAAGGTATGTGTATCTCTCAACCTTACAGGTGAGATGTTTACTGTAGTTAAGTTATGTGTATCTCTCAACGTTACAGGTGAGAGGTTTACTGTAGTTAAGGTGTGTGTATCTCTCAACCTTACAGGTGAGATGTTGTACTGTAGTTAAGGTATGTGTATCTCTCAATGTTACAGGTGAGATGTTGTACTGTAGTTAAGGTATGTGTATCTCTCAATGTTACAGGTGAGAGGTTGTACTGTAGGTAAGGTGTGTGTATCTCTCAACCTTACAGGTATGTGTATCTCTCAATGTTACAGGTGAGAGGTTTACTGTAGGTAAGGTATGTGTATCTCTCAACGTTACAGGTGAGAAGTACTGTAGTTAAGGTGTGTGTATCTCTCAACGTTAAATGTGAGAGGTTTACTGTAGGTAAGGTGTGTGTATCTCTCAACGTTACAGGTATGTGTATCTCTCAACCTTACAGGTGAGAGGTTTACTGTAGGTAAGGTATGTGTATCTCTCAACGTTACAGGTGAGAAGTACTGTAGTTAAGGTATGTGTATCTCTCAACGTTACAGGTGAGAGGTTGTACTGTAGGTAAGGTATGTGTATCTCTCAACCTTACAGGTGAGAGGTTTACTGTAGTTAAGGTATGTGTATCTCTCAACGTTACAGGTGAGAGGTTGTACTGTAGTTAAGGTATGTGTATCTCTCAACGTTACAGGTGAGAGGTTTACTGTAGTTAAGGCATGTGTATCTCTCAACGTTACAGGTGAGAGGTTGTACTGTAGTTAAGGTATGTGTATCTCTCAACCTTACAGGTGAGAGGTTGTACTGTAGTTAAGGTATGTGTATCTCTCAACGTTACAGGTGAGAGGTTGTACTGTAGTTAAGGTGTGTGTATCTCTCAACGTTACAGGTGAGAGGTTGTACTGTAGTTAAGGTATGTGTATCTCTCAACCTTACAGGTGAGAGGTTTACTGTAGTTAAAGTATGTGTATCTCTCAACCTTACAGGTGAGATGTTGTACTGTAGTTAAGGTATGTGTATCTCTCAATGTTACAGGTGAGAGGTTGTACTGTAGGTAAGGTGTGTGTATCTCTCAACCTTACAGGTATGTGTATTTCTCAATGTTACAGGTGAGAGGTTTACTGTAGGTAAGGTATGTGTATCTCTCAGCCTTACAGGTATGTGTATCTCTCAATGTTACAGGTGAGAGGTTGTACTGTAGTTCAGGTATGTGTATCTCTCAACGTTACAGGTGAGATGTTTACTGTAGTTAAGGTATGTGTATCTCTCAACCTTACAGGTAAGAGGTTTACTGTAGTTAAGGTATGTGTATCTCTCAATGTTACAGGTGAGAGGTTGTACTGTAGTTAAGGTGTGTGTATCTTTCAACGTTAGATGTGAGAGGTTTACTGTAGGTAAGGTATGTGTATCTCTCAACCTTACAGGTGAGAGGTTTACTGTAGGTAAGGTATGTGTATTTCTCAACGTTACAGGTGAGAAGTACTGTAGTTAAGGTATGTGTATCTCTCAACCTTACAGGTGAGAGGTTGTACTGTAGTTAAGGTATGTGTATCTCTCAACGTTACAGGTGAGAGGTTGTACTGTAGTTAAGGTGTGTGTATCTCTCAACGTTACAGGTGAGAGGTTGTACTGTAGTTAAGGTATGTGTATCTCTCAACCTTACAGGTGAGAGGTTTACTGTAGTTAAAGTATGTGTATCTCTCAACCTTACAGGTGAGAGGTTTACTGTAGTTAAGGTAAGTGTATCTCTCAACGTTACAGGTGAGAGGTTTACTGTAGTTAAGGTGTGTGTATCTCTCAACCTTACAGGTGAGATGTTGTACTGTAGTTAAGGTATGTGTATCTCTCAATGTTACAGGTGAGAGGTTGTACTGTAGGTAAGGTGTGTGTATCTCTCAACCTTACAGGTATGTGTATCTCTCAATGTTACAGGTGAGAGGTTTACTGTAGGTAAGGTATGTGTATCTCTCAGCCTTACAGGTATGTGTATCTCTCAATGTTACAGGTGAGAGGTTGTACTGTAGTTAAGGTATGTGTATCTCTCAACGTTACAGGTGAGATGTTTACTGTAGTTAAGGTATGTGTATCTCTCAACCTTACAGGTAAGAGGTTTACTGTAGTTAAGGTATGTGTATCTCTCAATGTTACAGGTGAGAGGTTGTACTGTAGTTAAGGTGTGTGTATCTTTCAACGTTATATGTGAGAGGTTTACTGTAGGTAAGGTATGTGTATCTCTCAACCTTACAGGTGAGAGGTTTACTGTAGGTAAGGTATGTGTATTTCTCAACGTTACAGGTGAGAAGTACTGTAGTTAAGGTATGTGTATCTCTCAACGTTACAGGTGAGAGGTTGTACTGTAGTTAAGGTATGTGTATCTCTCAACCTAACAGGTGAGAGGTTGTACTGTAGTTAAGGTATGTGTATCTCTCAACCTTACAGGTATGTGTATCTCTCAACTTTACAGGTGAGAGGTTGTACTGTAGTTAAGGTATGTGTATCTCTCAACCTTACAGGTGAGAGGTTTACTGTAGGTAAGGTGTGTGTATCTCTCAACGTTAAAGGTGAGAGGTTGTACTGTAGTTAAGGTGTGTGTATCTCTCAACGTTACAGGAAATTGTGGATAAGTTTTGTTACCTGGGTTTGGTTTTTAATTTTAACGGCAGATTTTCTGTAGCGCAAGATACTTTAGCTTCTCAAGGCAGGAAAGCATATTTTCAATTAAAAAGAAAAATGAAACACTTTAACCTTAACACGGAAACAAAACTCTCCTTATTTGATACATATGTTACATGTATTTTGAATTATGGGTGTGAAGTTTGGGGACAAGATGTTTCGCCACAAGTAGAAAAAATTCACCTCCTTTTTCTTAAGGATTTACTTAACGTTAGAAAAACAGTCAATACCTCTATGGTATTTTTTGAAACCGGTAGATATTCATTGTATGTGCAACGTAAAACATCTGTTATGAAATATTGGTTAAAAATATTGAAATCAAAAAATTGTATTTTGAAATCATGCTATGATGCTCTAGTCGAATTGAATTGCAGAAAACCTAATTGTAAAACTAATTGGGTCTATCATATTAAGTATGAACTTTGTAGTTTAGGATTTGGATATGTTTGGAAAAATCAATGTGTTTTAAATGAAAATAATTTTTTGCAAATATACAACCAACGTATTCATGATGTTTTTGTTCAAGAATTGTATAATGCTTTTGATGTATCCCCCAAATGTTATTTGTATAAACATATTGTGGATTCCTTCTGTACTCAGTTCTATCTAATTAAACCTATCAATCATATATTTAAGAAGTTATTAAGCCAATTTCGTATGCAGTGTCACAGTCTCAATATCGAGTCTGGGCGTTATAATAACATCCCTAGAAATCAGAGGATTTGTACTGTCTGTGATAAAAATGACGTAGAGGATGAAGTGCATTTTGTACTTCTCTGTCCGGCATATTCCGAATTAAGGGCGACATACATCAAAAAGCATTTTTATTGTCGACCAAGTGTGTATAAGTATATTGAATTATTCTCGAGTAAAAGTGTTAAAATTTTGAATATGTTGGGTAAGTATTTGTTTCGTGCTACAGCGAAAAGAAAAGCCCTGCTTGCAAGTAATTAAATTGATCTTAGTTTGTTGCTATTATTGATTCATCATTTTTCATCAGTGTCACTGTTGCTTCTGTAGCTTTTTATATAGTATGACGTCATCCGTTATGACGTGTCGTTACTATGTATGACGTCACGGTTTTGTCGTATTAATTCAATTAGTTGAAACTGGTGAGTTTACAGTGTATATTGATAACACAATGTAGATACAACATGTCTTGTACATCTCATTACAGTAGTATTGATGGTAATATTGTCCTCCGCCATCTTATGCTTGTCTATGTCATGATAATTATGAAAATGTTTGTACTGTTCCCTATATGCTTGTTTTGCATTTGGATGAAATAAAAACTTGTGTCTACAAGTGTATTTATAACAGGTGAGATGTTGTACTGTAGTTAAGGTATGTGTATCTCTCAACGTTACAGGTGAGAGATTTACTGTAAGTAAGGTATGTGTATCTCTCAACCTTACAGGTGAGAGGTTTACTGTAGTTAAGGTATGTGTATCTCTCAACGTTACAGGTGAGAGGTTTACTGTAGTTAAGGTGTGTGTATCTCTCAACCTTACAGGTGAGAGGTTGTACTGTAGTTAAGGTATGTGTATCTCTCAACGTTACAGGTATGTGTATCTCTCAACTTTACAGGTGAGATGTTGTACTGTAGTTAAGGTATGTGTATCTCTCAACGTTACAGGTGAGAGGTTTACTGTAGGTAAGGTATGTGTATCTCTCAACCTTACAGGTGAGAGGTTTACTGTAGTTAAGGTATGTGTATCTCTCAACCTTACAGGTGAGAGGTTGTACTGTAGTTAATGCATGTGTATCTCAACTTTACAGGTGAGAGGTTGTACTGTAGTTAAGGTATGTGTATCTCTCAACGTTACAGGTGAGAGGTTGTACTGTAGTTAAGGTATGTGTATCTCTCAGCCTTACAGGTATGTGTATCTCTCAACCTTACAGGTGAGAGGTTGTACTGAAGTTAAGGTATGTGTATCTCTCAACCTTACAGGTATGTGTATCTCTCAACTTTACAGGTGAGAGGTTGTACTGTAGTAATGGTACAAATAGAGCTAGCCTTAATCACTATATATATACTTTATACATATTATCCAGTTGTACTCACTGTTCCTGTTGACAGTGGAGTGGACACTGTAACCATTTCCCGATTAGTACTGACTTGATTACCTCCCTTGCTGTCATACCAGGGTAGGGCGTGGCACCTGTGTACAAAAGTTTTTATTGTTTGAACACAACATTTTTTGTTACATATTTCTGACAATAACATATACTTTTAGTAAAATTCTATTAGATAGTATGATTGGTGGACACTTCCGTACCACTACCGGAACTTACCCAGGGCAAGGATTACAAACTTATAGAATATGCTATTGGCCTACTTAACCACACAACTACAATGTTAGCTACCTGATATCGCTATTGGCCTACTTAACCACACAACTACAATGTTAGCTACCTGATATCGCTATAATCTTACTTTACAGACAACTACAATGTTAGCTACCTATTATCGCTATTAGCTTACTTTACACACAAGTACAATGTTAGCTACCTGATATCGCTATTAGCTTACTTTACAGACAACTACAATGTTAGCTACCTAATATCGCTATTAGCTTACTTTAAACACAAGTACAATGTTAGCTACCTGATATCGCTGTTAGCTTACTTTACACACAAGTACAATGTTAGCTACCTAATATCGCTATTAGCTTACTTTACACACAAGTACAATGTTAGCTACCTGATATCGCTATTCACTTACTTTACACACAAGTACAATGTTAGCTACCTGATATCGCTATTAACTTACTTTACACACAAGTACAATGTTAGCTACCTGATATCGCTATTAGCGCACTTTACACACAAGTACAATGTTAGCTACCTGATATCGCTATTAGCTTACTTTACACACAAGTACAATGTTAGCTACCTGATATCGCTATTAGCTTAATTTACACACAAGTACAATGTTAGCTACCTGATATCGTTATTAACTTACTTTACACACAAGTACAATGTTAGCTACCTGATATCGCTATTAGCTTACTTTACACACAAGTACAATGTTAGCTACCTGATATCGCTATTAGCTTAATTTACACACAAGTACAATGTTAGCTACCTGATATCGCTATTAACTTACTTTACACACAAGTACAATGTTAGCTACCTGATATCGCTATTAGCTTACTTTACACACAAGTACAATGTTAGCTACCTAATATCGCTATTAACTTACTTTACACACAAGTACAATGTTAGCTACCTGATATCGCTATTAGCTTACTTTACACACAAGTACAATGTTAGCTACCTAATATCGCTATTAGCTTAATTTACACACAAGTACAATGTTAGCTACCTGATATCGCTATTAGCTTACTTTACACACAAGTACAATGTTAGCTACCTGATATCGCTATTAGCTTAATTTACACACAAGTACAATGTTAGCTACCTGATATCGCTATTAGCTTACTTTACACACAAGTACAATGTTAGCTACCTGATATCGCTATTAGCTTAATTTACACACAAGTACAATGTTAGCTACCTGATATCGCTATTAGCTTACTTTACACACAAGTACAATGTTAGCTACCTGATATCGCTATTAGCTTACTTTACACACAAGTACAATGTTAGCTACCTGATATCGCTATTAACTTACTTTACACACAAGTACAATGTTAGCTACCTGATATCGCTATTAGCTTACTTTACACACAAGTACAATGTTAGCTACCTGATATCGCTATTAGCTTAATTTACACACGAGTACAATGTTAGCTACCTGATATCGCTATTAGCTTAATTTACACACAAGTACAATGTTAGCTACCTGATATCGCTATTAGCGCACTTTACACACAAGTACAATGTTAGCTACCTGATATCGCTATAATCTTACTTTACACACAAGTACAATGTTAGCTACCTAATGTAACGATCTCCCACAGGAGAACTCCGAACGACCAGACGTCGCTCTTCCGAGTGAAACATTGGTCCGAAAGTGACTCTGGTGCCATCCAACGGATAGGAGACGGGCCCTGTAAACATACGAGAACGTGTAAATATAACAGTACATGTTTGGGGTGTAACAATGTTAAACGTTATCGACACAGTGATCATCTTACTGCGCATGCTTTATATCAACCATTATAGGAAAATCTGTATGACTTAATACAATAATGTTAGATGTTGATCAGAATTTGCTGTAGTAATATACATCTGTATAACATACTAACAGGGTTACGGTATAATGTGACCGGTAGGGGTGTCCTGTTGGGTGTATTCGGTAGTATAGTTCAGTGTCATGGCACTATAAAATCAGATATCACATGGAGACAAACATAACAAACCGCAGCCTTTCAAAGCACATACCCTACACAAATACACTACACACATACACTACACACATACCCTACACACATACACTACACACATACCCTACACACATATCCTACACACATACACTACACAAATACCCTACACACATACACTACACACATACACTACACACATATCCTACACATACACTACACACATACCCTACACATAATACCCTACACACATACCCTACACACATACACTACACACATACCCTACACACATACCCTACACACATACACTACACACATACCCTACAAACATACTCTACACACATACCCTACACACATACCATACACATATACCCTACACACATACACTACACACATACACTACACACGTACACTACACACATACACTACACACATACACTACACACGTACACTACACACATACACTACACACATACACTACACACGTACACTACACACATAGCCTACACACATATCCTACACACATACACTACACACATACCCTACACACATACACTACACACATATCCTACACACATACCCTACACAAATACACTACACACATACACTACACACATACCCTACACACATACACAACACACATACCCTACACACATACCATACACACATACCCTACACACATACACTACACACATACACTACACACATATCCTACACACATACCCTACTCACATACACTACACACATACCCTACACACATACACTACACACATACACTACACACATACCCTACACACATACACTACACACATACCATACACACATACCCTACACACATACCCTACACACATACACTACACACATACCCTACACACATACCATACACACATACACTACACACATACACTACACACATACCCTACACACATACCATACACACATACCCTACACACATACCCTACACACATACACTACACACATACCCTACACACATACACTACACACATACACTACACACATACACAACACTACACATACACTACACACGTACACTACACACATACACAACACTACACATACACTACACACATACAATACACACATACCCTACACACATATCCTACACACATACACTACACACATACACTACACACATACCCTACACAATCACTAAACACAACCCATACACTACACACTACACACACATACACTACACCACACACATACAACACACACATACACCACACCCATACACCACACACCAACACTACACACATACACTACACACTACACACACACACTACACACACACTACACACACATACACTACACACATACACCACACAACACCACACAGACACACTACACACATACTACACACACACACTACACACATACACCACACACACATACACACACACATACACTACACACATACACACAACACACACACACAACACACACACACAACCATACACACATACGCCTAACACACATACACTACACCACCATACACACTACACACACAATCCGACACAAACCACAACCCTACCACATACACTACACACATACCCAACTACACACCATACACTACACCACATACACTACACAACACATACCCTACTCACGACACACATACCATACACACATACACTACACAACAAATACACTACACACATACACTACACACATACACTACACACATACCCTACACACATACCATACACACATACCCTACACACATACCCTACACACATACACTACACACATACCCTACACACATACACTACACACATACACTACACACATACACAACACTACACATACACTACACACGTACACTACACACATACACAACACTACACATACACTACACACATACAATACACACATACCCTACACACATATCCTACACACATACACTACACACATACACTACACACATACCCTACACACATACACTACACACATACCCTACACACATACACTACACAAATACACTACACACATACACTACACACATACACTACACACATACCCTACACACATACCATACACATATACCCTACACACATACACTACACACATACACTACACACGTACACTACACACGTACACTACACACGTACACTACACACATACACTACACACATACACTACACACATATACTACACACATACCCTACACACATACATTGCACACATACAATACACACATACAATGCACACATACACTACACACATAAGCTACACACATTATCTAAAATTGATATTGAAGATATAACAGCAGTAGCCGAGTGGTTAAGGTGTCCCGACACTTTATCACTGGCCCTCCACCTCTGGGTTGCGAGTTCGAAACCTACGTGGGGCAGTTGCCAGGTACTGATCGTAGGCTGGTCGTTTTTCTCTGGGTACCCGGCTTTCCTCTACCTCCAAACCTGGCACGTACTTAAATGACCCTTTCTGTTAATACGACGTTAAACAAAAACAAACCAAACAAACCAAATAACAACAAAAGAAACAATTGTTAAGGAATACCTTGGATGTACGTTCGTACATATCAGAGCCCTCCACATCCCGCGCCAGTCCAAAGTCACAGATCTTAGCAATTCTGTTTGGACCGACTAAAATATTCCTCGCCGCCAGGTCACGATGGATTATCTGGTAAAGTAAATACTACAGTTAAAAGTCGATGTAACATAAAGTTTTAAACCAACAAAAGTGACAACATAGTCATTATTATATAAGGCGAGGTCTCAATTCAAACCATTATAGGATTTAATATGGAAATCAGCAGTTTGGTCCACAGTTGTCACGTGATATTTTCAAATTCATGCGCGATGCACAGGAATGTTTAGTCCATTATGTTTAATGATGAATCGGTTATGGAAAGTGCGATCAACACCCTTTAGGGATGGTAAGATAAACACCCTTTAGGGATGGTAAGATAAACACCCTTTATGGATGGTAAGATACACACCCTTTAGGGATGGTAAGATAAACACCCTTTACGGATGGTAAGATAAACACCCTTTATGGATGGTAAGATAAACACCCTTTATGGATGGTAAGATAAACACCCTTTAGGGATGGTAAGATAAACACCCTTTAGGGATGGTAAGATAAACACCCTTTATGGATGGTAAGATAAACACCCTTTATGTTACACTCACCCCTATAGAAGACAGGTACACCATTCCCTTGGCCACGTGGAGGGCGTGGGTCTCCAGCTCCTTCACTGTGGGCGTGTTAATGTCCTCACCGGATGACGCCAGCTGACTTGGGCGGCACTTCCGGAGTTGGGACTGAAGATTGCCACCAGGGACGTACTCCATCAGTATATATAGCGGGTCTGTGAGAGAACAAGATCGTGGGTTTATATATAGATAGCAGGTCTGTGTGAGAACGAGGTCGTGGGTTTATATATAGATAGCAGGTCTGTGTGAGAACGAGGTCGTGGGTTTATATATAGACAGCAGGTCTGCGTGAGAACGAGGTCGTGGGTTTATATATACATGTAGATAGCAGGTCTGTGTGAGAACGAGGTCGTGAGTTTATATATATATAGCAGGTCTGTGTGAGAACGAGGTCGTGGGTTTATATATAGATAGCGGGTCTGTGTGAGAATGAGGTCATGGGTTTATATATATATATATATATATATAGCGGGTCTATGTGAGAACGAGGTCGTGGGTTTATATATAGATAGCGGGTCTGTGTGAGAACGAGGTCGTGGGTTTATATATAGATAGCGGGTCTGTGTGAGAATGAGGTCGTGGGTTTATATATAGATAGCAGGTCTATGTGAGAACGAGGTCGTGGGTTTATATATAGACAGCAGGTCTGTGTGAGAACGAGGTCGTGGGTTTATATATAGACAGCAGGTCTATGTGAGAACGAGGTCGTGGGTTTATATATAGACAGCAGGTCTGTGTGAGAACGAGGTCGTGGGTTTATATATAGATAGCGGGTCTGTGTGAGAATGAGGTCGTGGGTTTATATATATATAGAAGGTCTGTGTGAGAACGAGGTCGTGAGTTTATATATATATAGCAGGTCTGTGTGAGAATGAGGTCGTGGGTTTATATATAGACAGCAGGTCTGTGTGAGAACGAGGTCGTGAGTTTATATATATATAGCAGGTCTGTGTGAGAATGAGGTCGTGGGTTTATATATAGATAGCGGGTCTGTGTGAGAATGAGGTCATGGTTTATATATAGATAGCATTATTACGGTAATAAACCTATACAAATATACATATAATACAAAGGGAGTACATTTATAGCTTGTATATATATATTGACATGTTAACGAGTTATACAATATATTGGTATATATCTAATATATATTGACATGTTAACGAGTTATACAATGTATTGGTATATATAATATATATTGACATGTTAACGTGTCATACAATGTATTGGTATATATAATATATATTGACATGTTAACGAGTTATACAATGTATTGGTATATATATAATATATATTGACATGTTAACGAGTTATACAATATATTGGTAAATATATAATATATATTGACATGTTAACGAGTTATACAATGTATTGGTATATACAATATATATTGACATGTTAACGAGTCATACAATGTATTGGTATATATACAATATATATTGACATGTTAACGAGTTATACAATGTATTGGTATATATATCAATATATGGACATGTTCAACGAGTTTGTTATACCAATGTATTGGTATATATATAATATATATTGACATGTTAACGAGTTATACAATGTATTGGTATATATATAATATATATTGACATGTTAACGAGTTATACAATGTATTGGTATATATATAATATATATTGACATGTTAGCGAGTTATACAATATATTGGTATATATATGATATATATTGACATGTTAACGAGTTATACAATATATTGGTATATATATAATATATATTGACATGTTAACGAGTCATACAATATATTGGTAAATATATAATATATATTGACATGTTAACGAGTCATACAATGTATTGGTATATATAATATATATTGACATGTTAACGAGTTATACAATGTATTGGTATATATAATATATATTGACATGTTAACGAGTTATACAATGTATTGGTATATACAATATATATTGACATGTTAACGAGTTATACAATATATTGGTATATACAATATATATTGACATGTTAACGAGTCATACAATATATTGGTATATATATAATATATATTGACATGTTAACGTGTCATACAATGTATTGGTATATATAATATATATTGACATGTTAACGAGTTATACAATATATTGGTATATACAATCTATATTGACATGTTAACGAGTTATACAATGTATGGTAAGGATAGTGCCTGCTAGAATCAACTATATTGAAGGCTCACATTATCATATTTGCAATTTATTTTCAGGACCATGTCGTAGTCACATTGGCATGATATCCTCCTTTAGGTAGGACCACTATAACACTGTAGGTAGGGTCACTATAACCATGTAGGTAGGGCCACTATAACACTGTAGGTAGGGCCACTATAACACTGTAGGTAGGGCCACTATAACCCTGTAGGTATGGCCACTATAACCCTGTAGGTAGGGCCACTGTAACCCTGTAGGTATGGCCACTATAACCCTGTAGGTAGGGCCACTATAACCCTGTAGGTATGGCCACTATAACCCTGTAGGTATGGCCACTATAACCCTGTAGGTATGGCCACTATAACCCTGTAGGTATGGCCACTATAACCCTGTAGGTAGGGCCACTATAACCCTGTAGGTAGGGCCACTGTAACCCTGTAGGTATGGCCACTATAACCCTGTAGGTAGGGCCACTATAACCCTGTAGGTAGGGCCACTATAACCCTGTAGGTAGGGCCACTGTAACCCTGTAGGTAGGGCCACTGTAACCCTGTAGGTAGGGCCACTATAACCCTGTAGGTATGGCCACTATAACCCTGTAGGTAGGACCACTGTAACCCTGTAGGTAGGGCCACTATAACCCTGTAGGTAGGGCCACTGTAACCCTGTAGGTAGGGCCACTATAACCCTGTAGGTAGGGCCACTGTAACCCTGTAGGTAGGGCCACTGTAACCCTGTAGGTAGGGCCACTATAACCCTGTAGGTATGGCCACTATAACCCTGTAGGTAGGGCCACTATAACCCTGTAGGTAGGGCCACTGTAACCCTGTAGGTAGGGCCACTATAACCCTGTAGGTAGGGCCACTATAACCCTGTAGGTAGGGCCACTGTAACCCTGTAGGTAGGGTCACTATAACCCTGTAGGTAGGACCACTATAACACTGTAGGTAGGGTCACTATAACCCTGTAGGTAGGGCCACTGTAACCCTGTAGGTAGGACCACTATAATCCTGTAGGTATGGCCACTATAACACTGTAGGTAGGGTCACTATAACCCTGTAGGTATGGCCACTATAACCCTGTAGGTAGGGCCACTATAACCCTGTAGGTAGGGCCACTATAACCCTGTAGGTAGGGCCACTATAACACTGTTGGTAGGACCACTATAACACTGTAGGTAGGGTCACTATAACCCTGTAGGTAGGGCCACTATAACCCTGTAGGTAGGGCCACTATAACCCTGTAGGTAGGACCACTATAACACTGTAGGTAGGGTCACTATAACCCTGTAGGTAGGGCCACTATAACCCTGTAGGTAGGGCCACTATAACCCTGTAGGTAGGGCCACTATAACCCTGTAGGTAGGACCACTATAACACTGTAGGTAGGGTCACTATAACCCTGTAGGTAGGGCCACTATAACCCTGTAGGTAGGGCCACTATAACACTGTAGGTAGGGCCACTATAACCCTGTAGGTAGGGCCACTATAACCCTGTAGGTAGGGCCACTATAACACTGTTGGTAGGACCACTATAACACTGTAGGTAGGGTCACTATAACCCTTTGAGTTATATCCCCTGTGAGTTATATCCTTTGAGAAAGCCTTTGAGTTATATCCCCTGTGAGTTATATCCTTTGAGAAAGCCTTTGAGTTATATCCCCTGGCCAATAGATTTCAATATGATAATGTATAAGTTGATCTCACCTTGTTTTGTACAACACCCCAGGTAGCTGACGATGTTTGGATGTTTGTGGATGTAGAAGTTAATCTTACCTTGTTTTGTACAACACCCCAGGTAGCTGACGATGTTTGGATGTTTGTCGATACTCCTCATGATTTCTAACTCCTGGTACAGATCCTCTTTCTCAAGGTCTGACGCACTGTCTGTTTTTGGTAAGAAACATGTAATATACATATGTATCATAAAACATATTATATATATATATTATACAATCTTATCTACATATTATTAGTTACACTCTTTTGATGCTGGCAATATTTGAAAATAAAGTAATAGTCTGATTTAAAAATAATGATAAAATAAAAACTAGTAAGTATCTGAATACGTATGTCTCGCGCCGTTATAGAGATGTCTATCTACTGTTTATGTTCAAATGATTATTTATGAGTTGTTTTTTTCTAGCGTTAATATTCATCTAGACGCCCATACCCTAACCTTACTGTAATCAATAAAACATGATAATTGAACATTTCACAATTATAACGAAATAACAATAACTTACCTCTACACGTTTTCACAGCGACCATTTCCCACTTGCCGAAACCGGAAACATTCAAAGCTCGTGCCATCATGACTTTTCCGAAGCGACCTTGACCCAGATCGATACCGAGCTGAAGCCGCTGGCGCGGGAATTCATCGGCTGGGGATATCTTTGTGTCCTTAGTGTTTGTGGAGTGGTACTTTGTCTGTAATGTGTAATGACAATAAGAGAATTACCATTGTTTAACCATGGTCGGTAGTAAAACGTTCTTCACTTTCAGTTTAAGTATGAAATATTATCACACGGAGGTAAGAAAAACAACGCAGTTAGTAAAACACGGACCTAATTACAAAGTTAGTAAAACACGGACCTAATTACAAAGTTAGTAAAACACGGACCTAATTACAAAGTTAGTAAAACACGGACCTAATTACAAAGTTAGTAAAACACGGACCTAATTACAAAGTTAGTAAAACACGGACCTAATTACAAAGTTAGTAAAACACGGACCTAATTACAAAGTTAGTAAAACACGGACCTAATTACAAAGTTAGTAAAACACGGACCTAATTACAAAGCCGTCATTCTAACTAAAACTGGATAAAACGAAGGCGGGAAATGAACAAAATATAAAGATTTGCATTGAAACCTTCTATTTAACCAAGTGTTAAGTAACAACTTACCATATTCATTTCGGAGCTTGATCCACTATACCCAGTGTTGACAGAATACACGGCTTTCATCGGCATCTCCTCCTGGGGATAAAACAGAATCAGTACAGGCCACGTCTATAATATCACAACCAGGCCACGTCTATATCACAACCAGGCCACGTCTATAATATCACAACCAGGCCACGTCTATATCACAACCAGGCCACGTCTATATAATATCACAACCAGGCCACGTCTATATCACAACCAGGACACGTCTATATCACAACCAGGCCACGTCTATAATATCACAACCAGGCCACGTCTATAATATCCTAACCAGGCCACGTCTATATCACAACCAGGCCACGTCTATATCACAACCAGGCCACGTCTATATCACAACCAGGCCACGTCTATAATATCACAACCAGGCCACGTCTATAATATCACAACCAGGCCACGTCTATAATATCACAATCAGGCCACGTCTATAATATCACAACCAGGCCGCGTCTATAATATCACAACCAGGTCACGTCTATAATATCACAACCAGGCCACGTCTATAATATCACAACCAGGCCACGTCTATAATATCACAACCTGGTCACGTCTATAATATCACACCAGGCCACGTCTATAATATCACAACCAGGCCACGTCTATAATATCACAACTAGGCCACGTCTATAATATCACAACCAGGCCACGTCTATAATATCACAACCAGGCCACGTCTATAATATCATAACCTGGCCACGTCTATAATATCACAACCTGGCCATGTCTATACTATCACAACCAGGCCAAGTCTATATCACAACCTGGCCCCGTCTATAGTATCACAACCAGGCCACGTCTATATCACAACCAGGCCACGTCTATATCACAACCTGGTCACGTCTATAATATCACAACCAGGCCACGTCTATAATATCACAACCTGGTCACGTCTATAATATCACAACCTGGCCACGTCTATATCACGACCAGGCCACGTCTATATCACAACCTGGCCACGTCTATAATATCACAACCAGGCCACGTCTATAATATCACAACCAGGCCACGTCTATAATATCACAACCAGGCCACGTCTATAATATCACAACCAGGTCACGTCTATAATATCACAACCTGGTCACGTCTATAATATCACAACCTGGCCACGTCTATATCACGACCAGGCCACGTCTATATCACAACCAGGCCACGTCTATAATATCACAACCTGACCACGTCTATAATATCACAACCAGGCCACGTCTATAATATCACAACCAGACCACGTCTATAATATCACAACCAGGCCACGTCTATAATATCACAACCAGGCCACGTCTATATCACAACCAGGTCACGTCTATATCACAACCAGGCCACGTCTATATCACAACCAGGCCACGTCTTTATCACAACCAGGCCACGTCTATAATATCACAACCAGGCCACGTCTATAATATCACAACCTGGCCACGTCTATAATATCACAACCAGGCCAAGTCTATATCACAACCTGGCCCCGTCTATAGTATCACAACCAGGTCACGTCTATAATATCAGAACCAGGCCAAGTCTATATCACAACCTGGCCACGTCTATAATATCACAACCAGGTCACGTCTATAATATCACAACCAGGCCACGTCTATAATATAACAACCAGGCCACGTCTATAATATCACAACCAGGCCACGTCTATAATATCACAACCAGGCCACGTCTTTATCACAACCAGGCCACGTCTATAATATCACAACCAGGCCACGTCTATAATATCACGACTTCCGTTAGACCATTTCTCTATGTTATATAAACACTAAGATTGTGTAGTCCCTGTTTGATGACGTGTTAGTATGTACACTAAGGTTGTGTTGGCCTCACCTCGTCTTTCTTCCGTCGACACCAAACGATACATAATATCAGGAGTATGATGATGAGTAGGGCCCCGGATGTAGCTCCAACGATGGAGTAGATCTCTTCTGCCTGAATGGCTTCGTCGTCTGGACTCTCGCCGGAGTTATCGTTCGTGTTGGTACCTGTCGTAATAAACATCGTGTAATTTAATCTATCGGACAAAGTCCTGTCACGTGTATCGAAAAAAAATAATACATTTGGTTTTCATAGACAACGTCATGATAGATATACCGGAAGTCCACAAAGTCAACCCATATGTACCGAAAAAATATAACTCTTGATTGTCATAGACAACGTCATGATAATTATACCGGAAGTCCACAAATTCCTACCACACATAGAATTACTACCTTCTGTTGAAGTGAGCCTCATCACTCTAAATCCAGTGTCAGTCTGATGTCTGTTACAACTACCTACGTAGTCCTAACTCATGGGAGGATATCGACACCGTGGACAACAGTAGGATGTTTATAACACAACCTCCATTACCTGGACTCTCTGACGCTATATTCACTTGTTAAAACATCGGTCTTTAACATCGGCTGTCGTGATTGACAGATTGACCTATGTTTTAAGGAAACCCATGTTCTAATTGAATAAGGTATATTGGATTATTAAGGCTCCCTGTGTTATTTTCGTTTCCACGATTCTCTAATACGTGTCACGTGCTTACTTAATTAAAATTTTTCCAATAGATTAACTTTTAAGCTGATGACGTCACCTAAAAAACCTAAACAACAATTGTTAACACCTGTTTTGTACAAAATTTTGCATTTGCATGCAAAGACAATTACAATAATAACTCTTAAGTCATTAACAGAAATCATAACATTTAAAATAAAAACGTAACATGTGTAGTGTTACTGACATGTTTTCCCGTTGTCGTCGAGGACCCAGCCATCATGACAGGAACAAAGAAAGCTACCATTGTAGTTAGTACACTGCTGTTCACAGGCCACCTTCTCCGTCAACTGACACTCGTTCACATCTGTCGAGATAAATAAGGAAAGTGTCGAGATAAACAAGGAAAGTGTCGAGATAAAAGGAAAGTTTCGAGATAAACATGGAAAGTGTCGAGATAAACAAGGAAAGTGTCGAGATAAATAAGGAAAGTGTCGAGATAAACAAGGAAAGTGTCGAGATAAACATGGAAAGTGTCGAGATAAACAAGGAAAGTGTCGAGATAAACAAGGGATGTGTATAAAAAGGCAGTGTCGAGAAAACATGGTAAAGGTCGAGATAACATGGAAAGTGCAGATTAACAAGGAAAGGTCGAGATAAACAAGAAATGTCGAATAAACAGAAAGTCGTAATAAAAATGCATAAAAGTGTCGTAACAGGAATGTCTTCCGGTGTCGGTCGAGGACCCAGGTCAGACAGGAACAAGAAAGCGTACAGGGTAGTTAGAAACGATCTGATTCAACAGGTCCACCTAAACATGGGAAGTGTCGAGATCAACCAGGAAAGTGTCGAGATAAACAAGGAAAGTGTCGAGATAAACAAGGAAAGTGTCGAGATAAATAAGGAAAGTATCGAGATAAACAGGGAAAGTGTCGAGATAAACAGAGAAAGTGTCGAGATAAACAAGGAAAGTGTCGAGATAACAAGGAAAGTGTCGAGATAAACAAGGAAAGTGTCGAGATAAACAAGGAAAGTGTCGAGATGAATAAGGAAAGTGTCCAGATAAACATGGGAAGTGTCGAGATCAACCAGGAAAGTGTCCAGATAAATAAGGAAAGTGTCGAGATAAATAAGGAAAGTGTCGAGATCAACATGGAAAGTGTCGAGATAAACAAGGAAAGTGTCGAGATAAACAGGGAAAGTGTCGAGATAAACAAGAAAAGTGTCGAGATAAACAAGGAAAGTGTCGAGATAAACATGGAAAGTGTCGAGATAAACAAGGAAAGTGTCGAGATAAATAAGGAAAGTGTCGAGATAAACATGGAAAGTGTCGAGATAAATAAGGAAAGTGTCGAGATAAACAAGGAAAGTGTCGAGATAAATAACGATAGATATACAATGTATAAGAAGAGATCGAGATTAACAAGGAAAGTATCAATCAAACAAGAGAAGGTTCGATATTAACGAGTGGAGATTCGAGATAAACGAGGAAAAAGTCGAAATATACAAGGAAACATAGAGTAATATATTTCGTCAGAACAGACAGGATATAAATTTGTTTTGATATTAGCATATTTCATTTTCAAATATACAAATTGGATCGGACACAAGTGCAAAACTTATAATCTGTATAATTCCATAAACATCAATGGTTAACTATACATGTACATATGACCGTAACTTTTTAAGAAACAATGGTGATGAAAATTTTCAAAAGTAACTGTACCCGTAAGTAAATAGCATGTATCGCTCTGTAGTGCTCCACTGCGCATGATCATATTTAATGTGTCTGGTGACGTTTCCTGTCTTACCTTGACACGTTTTACTGTCAGCCTGTAGTTTGTACCCGTTGTCACACGTACACGTGTATGTACCTAGTCCGTTCTCACAGCCGTGGTCACAATCGTGATCAAAACTGCATTCGTCAACATCTGTAAATAATTCAATATATTACGTATGTACCAATGGTAAATTGTATGTTACAACAACGAGTTTGATGTTTAGGTTTATCTTTAAACTATCTATTCTGATCTTGTATGACTTATACTAACCTTGTATGTCTTGTAATGACCTTGTATGACATACACTGACCTTGTATGTCTTGTAATGACCTTGTATGTCTTGTAATGACCTTGTATGACATACACTGACCTTGTATGACTTATACTAACCTTGTATGTCTTGTAATGACCTTGTATGTCTTGTAATGACCTTGTATGTCTTGTAATGACCTTGTATGACATACACTGACCTTGTATGACTTATACTAACCTTGTATGACGTATACTCTCCTTGTATGACCTACACTGACCATGTGTGATATACACTGACCTTGTATGTCTTGTAATGACCTTGTATGACTTATACTAACCTTGTATGACTTATACTAACCTTGTATGTCTTGTAATGACCTTGTATGACTTATACTAACCTTGTATGTCTTGTAATGACCTTGTATGACCTATACTGACCTTGTATGACCTATACTGACCTTGTATGACCTATACTGACCTTGTATGACCTATACTGACCTTGCATGACCTTGTATGACTTATACTAACCTTGTATGTCTTGTAATGACCTTGTATGTCTTGTAATGACCTTGTATGACATACACTGACCTTGTATGACATACACTGACCTTGTATGACTTATACTAACCTTGTATGTCTTGTAATGACCTTGTATGACATACACTGACCTTGTATGACATACACTGACCTTGTATGTCTTATACTAACCTTGTATGACATACACTGACCTTGTATGACATACACTGACCTTGTATGACATACACTGACCTTGTATGACATACACTGACCTTGTATGACTTATACTAACCTTGTATGACTTATACTAACCTTGTATGTCTTGTAATGACCTTGTATGACATACACTGACCTTGTGTGATATACACTGACCTTGTATGACATATCCTGAGTATGACCTATACTGAGTATGACCTATACTGAGTATGACCTATACTGAGTATGACCTATACTGACCATGTGTGACATATCCTGACCTTGTATGACCTATACTGACCTTGTATGATCTATACTGACCTTGTATGACCTATACTGACCTTGTATGACCTATACTGACCTTGTATGACCTATACAGAGTATGACCTATACTGACCTTGTATGACCTATACTGACCTTGTATGACCTATACTGACCTTGTATGACCTATACTAAGTATGACCTATACTGTCCTTGTATGACCTATACTGACCTTGTATGACCTATACTGACCTTGTATGATCTATACTGACCTTGTATGACCTATACTGACCTTGTATGACCTATACTGACCTTGTATGACCTATACTGAGTATGACCTATACTGTCCTTGTATGACCTATACTGACCTTGTATGACCTATACTGACCTTGTATGACCTATACTGACCTTGTATGACCTATACTGACCTTGTATGACCTGTACTGCCATTCCATGGGCGATACTGTTGTAGGCCTTACAGGTATATGTACCAAAGTCATTTTCAGTGATTGTGTTGATTGTTAGTGTGGCGTTCAGCTCTACAGAATTCACTTTGGTGAGGCTTTGATTTATCCTGAAACAATAAAAGTCGATTAAATCAAATATATCTTTTACATCCTCTCTGCTCGAAATCAATAAAATATCGCCCTGCTTACATTTATATAATGACGAACTAATTACATTCTGATCAGAAACCACGACGTCATAGTATCCAAAATATGAACGTAGTACACACGGCCAAAAACTACGACGTCATATTATACAACACATGAACGTAGTACACACGACCAGAAACTACGACGTCATAGTACACATGAACGTAGTACACACGACCAGAAACTACGACGTCATATTATACAACACATGAACGTAGTACACACGACCAGAAACTACGACGTCATAATACACAAGAACGTAGTACACACGGCCAAAAACTACGACGTCATATTATACAACACATGCACGTAGTACACACGACCAGAAACTACGACGTCATATTATACAACACATGAACGTAGTACACACGACCAGAAACTACGACGTCATAATACACATGAACGTAGTACACACGGCCAAAAACTACGACGTCATATTATACAACACATGCACGTAGTACACATGACCAGAAACTACGACGTCATAGTACACATGAACGTAGTACACACGACCAAAAACCACGACGTCATAGTACACAACAAATAAACGTAGTACACATGGCCGAAAACGACGTCAGAATACACAACACATGAACTTAACATTTAGCGATTCATGGTAAATATATCCAGAAAGCCAATATTGTTATTACCTCATGAGTGTTGAAAAATAAATTTCATTTCTCCTATTTTTACTTTATCTGTAAAAGTACCCAGCGATAAAAAACAACACATTTTTATGTTTTTGACCTGGGAGTGACGTCGGAAAGAGAACAGCCGTTTTCGCGGGAAAGTGTTGTACAATAGACACACACAATGTTAGTAGGTAATCTATATCATACACTCTGGTTAAACATACCTTGATGACGCCGATATCAACAGGTCATTAAAATACCACAACACCAGAGTTGGGGCGGGGTTAGCACAAATTGAGCAGCTGAGAACAACCTTGTGATGGCCGAGAAGTCCATATGTCGACAACTGGGACGCCACGACCATCGGAGCGCCTACAATAGACATATTAAATCGATCATATAGTTTAATTAACAGTACAATAATCCTGAGATAAGTAATTATGTCCAAAAGAGCATTGCTGCAACATCCCTATCAAAGATGACGCGCGTTAACATCGCCTACGTTCCGTACCTGATACAGTAATGTTGATGGTGTCCTTGTCGACGCCTGCGTGATGAGGAACCAGACACGTGTAACTTCCGGTGTTGTTATACATTACAGGGTAGTACATGAGATTATAATAAAACCCGGTAGCGTTCTCCATGACGTAGGTTGTGATCGTGACGTCATCATAATGCCTCTCTTCGGAATCCATTAGCTGCAACATCGGTCCTGTTCCGAAACTTACAATTTCCCAGTACATCTGCAAAATCGACAGGCTTTCATTTTGTTTTTGTTTTCATGATTTTGATATTGGTTACAAAATAGTTTACGAGTTCTTCAGGATATAACCCAGAAGGCACATCATATCACCTGTCACGAGTCACCAATCCTCAAATCATATCACCTGTCACAAGTCACCAATCCACAAATCAGATCACCTGTCACCTGTCACAAGTCACCAATCCTCAAATCATATCACCTGTCACAAGTCACCAATCCTCAAATCATATCACCTGTCACGAGTCACCAATCCTCAAATCCTATCATCTGTCACGAGTCACCAATCCTCAAATAATATCACCTGTCACGAGTCACCAATCCTCAAATCAGATCACCTGTCACATGTCACCGACCCTCAAATCAGATCACCTGTCACGAGTCACCAATCCTCAAATCCTATCACCTGTCACAAGTCACAAGTCACCAATCCTCAAATCCTATCACCTGTCACGAGTCACCAATCCTCAAATCATATCACCTGTCACGAGTCACCAATCCTCAAATCATATCACCTGTCACGAGTCACCAATCCTCAAATCATATCACCTGTCACATGTCACCAATCCTCAAATCATATCACCTGTCACAAGTCACCAATCCTCAAATCATATCACCTGTCACATGTCACCAATCCTCAAATCAGACCACCTGTCACGAGTCACCAATCCTCAAATCATATCACCTGTCACGAGTCACCAATCCTCAAATCATATCACCTGTCACAAGTCACCAATCCTCAAATCATATCACCTGTCACAAGTCACCAATCCTCAAATCCTATCATCTGTCACGAGTCACCAATCCTCAAATAATATCACCTGTCACGAGTCACCAATCCTCAAATCAGATCACCTGTCACATGTCACCAATCCTCAAATCAGATCACCTGTCACGAGTCACCAATCCTCAAATCCTATCACCTGTCACAAGTCACAAGTCACCAATCCTCAAATCCTATCACCTGTCACGAGTCACCAATCCTCAAATCATATCACCTGTCACGAGTCACCAATCCTCAAATCATATCACCTGTCACGAGTCACCAATCCTCAAATCATATCACCTGTCACATGTCACCAATCCTCAAATCATATCACCTGTCACAAGTCACCAATCCTCAAATCATATCACCTGTCACATGTCACCAATCCTCAAATCAGACCACCTGTCACGAGTCACCAATCCTCAAATCATATCACCTGTCACGAGTCACCAATCCTCAAATCATATCACCTGTCACATGTCACCAATCCTCAAATCCTATCACCTGTCACGAGTCACAAATCCTCAGATCATATCACCTGTCACGAGTCACCAATCCTCAAATAATATCACCTGTCACAAGTCACCAATCCTCAAATCATATCACCTGTCACGAGTCACCAATCCTCAAATCATATCACCTGTCACCTGTCACCAATCCTCAAATCATATCACCTGTCACGAGTCACCAATCCTCAAATCATATCACCTGTCACGAGTCACCAATCCTCAAATCATATCACCTGTCACATGTCACCAATCCTCAAATCCTATCACCTGTCACGAGTCACCAATCCTCAAATCATATCACCTGTCACCTGTCACCAATCCTAAAATTCTATCACCTATTACCTGTCACGAGTCACCAATCCTCAAATCATATCACCTGTCACGAGTCACCAATCCTCAAATAATATCACCTGTCACGAGTCACCAATCCTCAAATCATATCACCTGTCACGAGTCACCAATCCTCAAATCATATCACCTGTCACGAGTCACCAATCCTCAAATCATATCACCTGTCACATGTCACCAATCCTCAAATCATATCACCTGTCACAAGTCACCAATCCTCAAATCATATCACCTGTCACATGTCACCAATCCTCAAATCAGACCACCTGTCACGAGTCACCAATCCTCAAATCATATCACCTGTCACGAGTCACCAATCCTCAAATCATATCACCTGTCACAAGTCACCAATCCTCAAATCATATCACCTGTCACAAGTCACCAATCCTCAAATCCTATCATCTGTCACGAGTCACCAATCCTCAAATAATATCACCTGTCACGAGTCACCAATCCTCAAATCAGATCACCTGTCACATGTCACCAATCCTCAAATCAGATCACCTGTCACGAGTCACCAATCCTCAAATCCTATCACCTGTCACAAGTCACAAGTCACCAATCCTCAAATCCTATCACCTGTCACGAGTCACCAATCCTCAAATCATATCACCTGTCACGAGTCACCAATCCTCAAATCATATCACCTGTCACGAGTCACCAATCCTCAAATCATATCACCTGTCACATGTCACCAATCCTCAAATCATATCACCTGTCACAAGTCACCAATCCTCAAATCATATCACCTGTCACATGTCACCAATCCTCAAATCAGACCACCTGTCACGAGTCACCAATCCTCAAATCATATCACCTGTCACGAGTCACCAATCCTCAAATCATATCACCTGTCACATGTCACCAATCCTCAAATCCTATCACCTGTCACGAGTCACAAATCCTCAGATCATATCACCTGTCACGAGTCACCAATCCTCAAATAATATCACCTGTCACAAGTCACCAATCCTCAAATCATATCACCTGTCACGAGTCACCAATCCTCAAATCATATCACCTGTCACCTGTCACCAATCCTCAAATCATATCACCTGTCACGAGTCACCAATCCTCAAATCATATCACCTGTCACGAGTCACCAATCCTCAAATCATATCACCTGTCACATGTCACCAATCCTCAAATCCTATCACCTGTCACGAGTCACCAATCCTCAAATCATATCACCTGTCACCTGTCACCAATCCTAAAATTCTATCACCTATTACCTGTCACGAGTCACCAATCCTCAAATCATATCACCTGTCACGAGTCACCAATCCTCAAATAATATCACCTGTCACAAGTCACCAATCCTCAAATCATATCACCTGTCACAAGTCACCAATCCTCAAATCCTATCACCCGTCACAAGTCACCAATCCTCAAAACCTATCACCTGTCACGAGTCACCAATCCTCAAATCCTATCACCTGTCACATGTCACCAATCCTCAAATCCTATCACCTGTCACATGTCACCAATCCTCAAATCCTATCACCTGTCACGAGTCACCAATCCTCAAATCATATCACCTGTCACATGTCACCAATCCTCAAATCCTATCAGCTTTGTCAGAGTATCTCTATAATACCTTAGGTTGGTAAGTACACTAATCCTGTAGGGACCACAGAACCAAATCAAAAATAGATTGTGGGTTTTCCCCGTTTGGGCAGAAGATTTAAGAGGAAGGTGAATGCATCGTGGCCTACTGATTGGATATTTAGGTGAGAGAAGTTTCCAAAGTTTTATGTGTGGCTGGGCAATACATGTAGATGTAAAATATATAGAAAACAGGAAATATCTTTAAAAAAGATAAACGGCATATTTTTAATGCTGGTGTTTATAATGTAAAACTGCTGGTGAAATACATTAAGGAACTAATTGATAAATGCGTTTTAGCCCGGATAACAAAATTATGTCAGTTTGAATCATTTTTGGTGATAGTAAGACTGCATTTGAATCAGGAATATAATTTCATTAATATGTCATTTGAATAGATACATCCACTTATTCAGTTTGCATTCAATCTTAATTTTGTTTCGTCTTTAACTGCATATCTGCATTTTGCATTTACCGCTACATTGACCAATCACATATACTTCATCTTGACCAATAACGCCACTTGTCGCGTCATATCCGGGACCAAAAGAATATTATACGGCTATGCTGCAAAAGTTATTTTTTTCCTAGCCTGTTTTTGTCAGGGGGAGTTAATTTAGTGTGTATTTTGTTGTAAATTTAGATGAATTTTTGGTGCTGAATTCAAAACAAAATGGTGGCCCCCATATAAAAAAAGTTAAAATTGGTAGAATTTGTAATCATTCTATTTAGAGGTTTCCGAGATGACATTCTTCAAAATTATGGCTACTGGACCAGTGTTGAAAACTCCACTTAGGCAGCATAGTGGTAAACGTTAACATTACCGTCTATGGGAAATCATTTGGTTCCGTGGTTCCTATATATAATACCTTAGGTTGGTAAGGGAATCCTGTGACGAGGCACGTGACCCTCAGGGTACCCATCACCACAACATTGGACTTATAGTGGCTCGGTTCTACGATCTTCACCATCTCCTGATACAGAGCTTCGTCCTTCGCGGCATCGCTGTAGTTCGTGATGATAGCTGTAACAGAGAGACGAGGGTAATTAGCTTAGAACAGAACCGTTTGACTCGACACCGATCAAACCAGGACAACAGCATCAGCCGATTAAATAAGGGCAATCATGTGAAGGTCATCGCGATACACGATCGAGTGTTCCGGTTATCACAGTAATATACACATCGTGATATCAGATCGTGTGTTATCACGGTAATATACACATCGTGATATCAGATCGTGTGTTATCACGGTAATATACACATCGTGATATCAGATCGTGTGTTATCACGGTAATATACACATCGTGATATCAGATCGTGTGTTATCACGGTAATATACACATCGTGATATCAGATCGTGTGTTATCACAGTAATATACACATCGTGATATCAGATCGTGTGTTATCACGGTAATATACACATCGTGATATCAGATCGTGTGTTATCACGGTAATATACACATCGTGATCATGTTGGTGTCGGTCCTACTACATCGCTGATTACGAACCCTTGCTCTGTCATTCACGTTCCTTTACCCTGTAGGACGTAATGGCCACTGTACAGACTCTTCAGCACCAGTACCTCGACCTTTACATACAACTAAGCTGTAAGGTGATGATTTCAATTTCGCTTTTGTAAATTGACCATTTCTAGATAGTAACATACCACCTTCCCCTACCTTACAGACGTAGCGATGCCATTTTTTTTGATGTTATATAAGGTGACTTACTATTTAGCGCCACCTTGCGGCTTGACCAGCCCTTGTCGTTCGTGGCTATACACGTGTAAACTCCTTCGTCGTCACTGGTCACATTTAAAATCACCAGTTTAGTGAAAATCATCTCACTCCCGCGATTAAAGATGTAAAATCTGAAATACAAAACAAAGACATACGAGTAATGGATTGAATTCGTGAGAAATGTTCTGACGCTGTAGATAAAGAATAACGTCAATATTCTATAGTGTATCCCACCACTCTGTTATGCAACGCCAGTTTTGATTGGTTTAAAACCGTGTGGCCTTCGTTATTAATTTAATTGCAAAATATCCTCGTCCTCGTTGTATATCCTGCAACAATACACGAATCATCGTTAATTATTTCTTGAGTAATCATTTGTTGGTAATATCACATAACCCTGAATAATTTAAAGTAACTAATTTGTATATCCTGTTTCCTCACAAGCATTACCAACAAACCTCCAATGTCGTATGTCACAATGTTACAGTATTGTAATGTAACAAACCTCCAATGTCGTACGTCACAATGTTACAGTATTGTAATGTAACAAACCTCCAATGTCGTATGTCACAATGTTACAGTATTGTAATGTAACAAACCTCCAATGTCGTATGTCACAATGTTATCAGTATTATAATGTAACAAACCTCCAATGTCGTATGTCACAATGTTATCAGTATTATAATGTAACAAACCTCCAATGTCGTATGTCACAATGTTATCAGTATTATAATGTAACAAACCTCCAATGTCGTATGTCACAATGTTACAGTATTGTAATGTAACAAACCTCCAATGTCGTATGTCACAATGTTACAGTATTGTAATGTAACAAACCTCCAATGTCGTATGTCACAATGTTACAGTATTGTAATGTAACAAACCTCCAATGTCGTATGTCACAATGTTACAGTATTGTAATGTAACAAACCTCCAATGTCGTATGTCACAATGTTATCAGTATTATAATGTAACAAACCTCCAATGTCGTATGTCACAATGTTATCAGTATTATAATGTAACAAACCTCCAATGTCATATGTCACAATGTTATCAGTATTATAATGTAACAAACCTCCAATGTCGTATGTCACAATGTTATCAGTATTATAATGTAACAAACCTCCAATGTCGTATGTCACAATGTTATCAGTATTATAATGTAACAAACCTCCAATGTCGTATGTCACAATGTTACAGTATTGTAATGTAACAAACCTCCAATGTCGTACGTCACAATGTTACAGTATTGTAATGTAACAAACCTCCAATGTCGTACGTCACAATGTTACAGTATTATAATGTAACAAACCTCCAATGTCGTATGTCACAATGTTACAGTATTGTAATGTAACAAACCTCCAATGTCGTACGTCACAATGTTACAGTATTGTAATGTAACAAACCTCCAATGTCGTATGTCACAATGTTACAGTATTGTAATGTAACAAACCTCCAATGTCGTATGTCACAATGTTACAGTATTGTAATGTAACAAACCTCCAATGTCGTATGTCACAATGTTACAGTATTGTAATGTAACAAACCTCCAATGTCGTATGTCACAATGTTACAGTATTGTAATGTAACAAACCTCCAATGTCGTATGTCACAATGTTACAGTATTGTAATGTATTACAAATCATTCTTATCCTAGACCATAGAGGTGTAGTGATTTACAAAGTAGTCTTCAGTGAATCTACCCTCAGGATTCTTCCTCTTTGGTGTCAGAAGCCTAATTTGATGTTCACCTGTAACACGAGTGATGACTGACCTTTATCAGGAGTGATGACTGACCTTTACCTGGAGTGATGACTGACCTTTACCTGGAGTGGTGACTGACCTTTATCAGGAGTGGTGACAGACCTTTACCTGGAGTGGTGACTGACCTTTACCTGGAGTGGTGACTGACCTTGATCAGGAGTGGTGACTGACCTTTATCTCGAGTGGTGACTGACCTTTACCTGGAGTGGTGACTGACCTTGATCAGGAGTGGTGACTGACCTTTAACTGGAGTGGTGACTGACCTTTACCTGGAGTGGTGACTGACCTTTACCTGGAGTGGTGACTGACCTTTATCAGGAGTTGTGACTGACCTTTACCTGGAGTGATGACTGACCTTTACCGGGAGTAGTGACTGACCTTTATCAGGAGTGGTGACTGACCTTTACCTGGAGTGATGACTGACCTTTACCTGGAGTAGTGACTGACCTTTACCTGGAGTAATGACTGACCTTTACCAGGAGTGGTGACAGACCTTTACCTGGAGTGGTGACTGACCTTTATCTGGAGTGGTGACTGACCTTTACCTGGAGTGGTGACTGACCTTGATCAGGAGTGGTGACTGACCTTTACCTGGAGTGGTGACTGACCTTTACCTGGAGTGGTGACTGACCTTTACCTGGAGTGGTGACTGACCTTTACCAGGAGTGGTGACTGAACTTTACCTGGACTGGTGACTGACCTTTACCTGGAGTGATGACAGACCTTTACCTGGAATGGTGACTGACTTTTACCTGGAGTGGTGACTGACCTTTACCTGGAGTGGTGACTGACCTTTATCAGGAGTGGTGACTGACGTTTATCAGGAGTGGTGACTGACCTTTACCTGGAGTGATGACTGACCTTTACCTGGAGTGGTGACTGACCTTTATCAAGAGTGGTGACTGACGTTTATCAGGAGTGGTGACTGACCTTTACCTGGAGTGATGACTGACCTTTACCTGGAGTGATGACTGACCTTTACCTGGAGTAGTGACTGACCTTTACCTGGAGTGATGACTGACCTTTACCTGGAGTAATGACTGACCTTTACCAGGAGTGGTGACAGACCTTTACCTGGAGTGGTGACTGACCTTTACCTGGAGTGGTGACTGACCTTTATCAGGAGTGGTGACTGACCTTTATCTCGAGTGGTGACTGACCTTTACCTGGAGTGGTGACTGACCTTGATCAGGAGTGGTGACTGACCTTTAACTGGAGTGGTGACTGACCTTTACCTGGAGTGGTGACTGACCTTTACCTGGAGTGGTGACTGACCTTTATCAGGAGTTGTGACTGACCTTTACCTGGAGTGATGACTGACCTTTACCGGGAGTAGTGACTGACCTTTATCAGGAGTGGTGACTGACCTTTACCTGGAGTGATGACTGACCTTTACCTGGAGTAGTGACTGACCTTTACCTGGAGTAATGACTGACCTTTACCAGGAGTGGTGACAGACCTTTACCTGGAGTGGTGACTGACCTTTACCTGGAGTGGTGACTGACGTTTATCAGGAGTGATGACTGACCTTTACCTGGAGTGGTGACTGACCTTTACCTGGAGTGGTGACTGACCTTTACCTGGAGTGGTGACTGATCTTTACCTGGAGTGGTGACTGACCTTGATCAGGAGTGGTGACTGACCTTTACCTGGAGTGGTGACTGACCTTTACCTGGAGTGATGACTGACCTTTACCTGGAGTGATGACTGACCTTTACCTGGAGTGATGACTGACCTTTACCTGGAGTGGTGACTGACCTTTACCAGGGGTTGTGACTGACCTTTACCTGGAGCGATGACTGACCTTGACCAGGAGAAGCGACTTACCTTTCGTCCGTTCCGTTGTTGATGGTCTCGCCATTCCTTTGCCAGATGATGTCTTGTATCGGTGGTACGGCAGAGGCCTCACAGGAAAGTCCGGCCATCCCGCCGATAGACGCTGATATATTGTTAGCGAATACGTGTAAAAACGGAACATCTGTAATTACAAAGTCATGACGTAATAATGGGTTTAGTTTTTAATTTGGTATTGTTTAAGGTAGATAAGGTTATTAAGAGTGACCTCCCCTGCGTGAGAAATCAATTCGTGATGTCAGTTTGTGTTGTCTCCTTGTCATAGTGCAGAACTGATGCCGACTTTATAGTGCTACCTCTCTGAATCATACTGCCGAAGACACCCAGCAGCACACCCCACCCGGTCACATAATACTGACAACGAGCGAACCTGTCGTCCCACTCCAAAAACTGCTGAGCGTTAAGCAGGAGTACCAAATACCATTTTTAAAGACTCTGGTATGTCTCGGCCAGGGGACAGAACCCGAAGCCTTCCTCACAGGGGCGAACGCTCTCATTACGTTATTAGAAAATAACAAAATTAATATTACAAATCTATTCATTCTTTTTATTTTTTCGTTATAAATCCCTGCTGATTACCATTACAATATTACGTCGTTTAGAAAAGCAGAAACAAAAAGACAAAATAACAAAAAATATTGAAATCAGAAGCATTCATGGCACCCTGTTTGAATACGAGTAAGTATTTGATTGAACAACTGTTCGGTAGATCTCCACTGTAAAAAGCCTGTACCCTTCCGAAGATTACCAACACTGGACTTGGTGATATTGTTACTTATGTTTATGACAATATATCGGTTTCTAGGGTCATGTAGGCGGTAACAAAACCGTTACTGATTCCAACAAGTGATGATCAATTTGTAACACGTGATTGTGACGTAATTCTCACCCTCCACCCGGACCTCGACAGCGCCCTCTATCGACCGGCCACTGTAGTAGGTAGAACAGATATAGAGACCCTTGTCCTGTTGGGTGATCGATGTCACATTCAGCTGAAACTTGTCCTCCTCGTTAGAGTAAGATCGGGACACCTGGTACTTAGCCGGCTCTGATGGGGTCTTCTCGGCGGCGCTGGTGATGGTCTTGGGCGGGATTCGCTTCCGTATGGACCAATAAACCTAACAACGGAGAGAATCTTTAATATACATATGTATCTACAACAAGGAAACAGGCCATTCATTCACAAAACACGGGGTCAGACCAGGTCAACAATACTACGTCCCAGTCAATCTGTACAGGTAACATTTCAATGATTGACCCTACCCCATATAAGGTAATATTACAATGTTTGACCCTACCCCGTATAAGGTAATATTTCAATGTTTGACCCTACCCCATATAAGGTAATATTTCAATGTTTGACCCTCCCCCGTATAAGGTAATATTTCAATGTTTGACCCTACCACGTATCAGGTAATATTTCAATGTTTGACCCTACCCCGTATAAGGTATTATTTCAATGTTTGACCCTACCCCATATAAGGTAATATTTCAATGTTTGACCTTACCCCGTATAAGGTAATATTTCAATGTTTGACCCTACCCCATATAAGGTAATATTTCAATGTTTGACCCTCCCCCGTATAAGGTAATATTTCAATGTTTGACCCTACCCCGTATCAGGTAATATTTCAATGTTTGACCCTACCCCGTATAACGTAATATTTCAATGATTGACCCTACCCCGTATAAGGTAATATTTCAATGTTTGACCCTACCCCGTATAAGGTATTATTTCAATGTTTGACCCTACCCCATATAAGGTAATATTTCAATGTTTGACCCTCCCCCGTATAAGGTAATATTTCAATGTTTGACCCTACCCCGTATCAGGTAATATTTCAATGTTTGACCCTACCCCGTATAAGGTAATATTTCAATGTTTGACCCTCCCCCGTATAAGGTAATATTACAATGTTTGACCCTACCCCGTATAACGTAATATTTCAATGTTTGACCCTACCCCGTATCGGGTAATATTTCAATGTTTCACCCTACCCCGTATAACGTAATATTTCAATGTTTGACCCTACCCCATATAAGGTAATATTTCAATGATTGACCCTACCCCGTATAAGGTATCATTTCAATGTTTGACCCTACCCCGTATAAGGTAATATTACAATGATTGACTCTACCCCGTATAAGGTAATATTACAATGATTGACCCTACCCCGTATAAGGTAATATTTCAATGTTTGACCCTACCCCGTATAAGGTAATATTACAATGTTTGACCCTACCCCGTATAAGGTAATATTTCAATGATTGACCCTACCCCGTATAAGGTAATATTACAATGATTGACTCTACCCCGTATAAGGTAATATTACAATGATTGACCCTACCCCGTATAAGGTAATATTTCAATGTTTGACCCTACCCCGTATAAGGTAATATTACAATGTTTGACCCTACCCCGTATAAGGTAATATTTCAATGATTGACCCTACCCCGTATAAGGTAATATTACAATGTTTGACCCTACCCCGTATAACGTAATATTTCAATGTTTGACCCTACCCCGTATAACGTAATATTTCAATGATTGACCCTACCCCATATAAGGTAATATTTCAATGATTGACCCTACCCCGTATAACGTAATATTTCAATGATTGACCCTACCCCGTATAAGGTAATATTACAATGTCTGACCCTCCCCCGTATAAGGTAATATTTCAATGATTGACCCTACCCCGTATAAGGTTATATTTCAATGTTTGACCCTACCCCGTATAAGGTAATATTTCAATGATTGACCCTACCCCGTATAAGGTAATATTTCAATGTTTGACCCTACCCCGTATAAGGTAATATTACAATGATTGACCCTACCCCGTATAAGGTAATATTTCAATGTTTGACCCTCCCCCGTATAAGGTAATATTTCAATGTTTGACCCTACCCCGTATAAGGTAATATTTCAATGATTGACCCTACCCCATATAAGGTAATATTTCAATGATTGACCCTCCCCCGTATAAGGTAATATTTCAATGTTTGACCCTCCCCCGTATAAGGTAATATTACAATGATTGACCCTACCCCGTATAAGGTAATATTTCAATGTTTGACCCTACCCCATATAAGGTAATATTTCAATGTTTGACCCTACCCCGTATAAGGTATTATTTCAATGTTTGACCCTACCCCGTATAAGGTATTATTTCAATGTTTGACCCTACCCCATATAAGGTAATATTTCAATGTCTGACCCTACCCCATATAAGGTATTATTTCAATGTTTGACCCTACCCCGTATAAGGTAATATTACAATGTTTGACCCTATCCTGTAAAAGTTTACTTTCCCTGATGTCCACTTACTTGATAGTCCTTGGCGAAGTTCACCCCCGTACACGTGATGGTGATGTTAGATCCATTACTGGTTACGTACACGCCCTCGTCCGGATCTGACACCCTCAGACTCGGCCTGTCATCTCCATCTAGTCCGGGCGAACCACCGGCCCGACGTCGTGCGCATACCAACACGATGGCTAGTCCAATGACAACAACTGTAAAAACGAAATGAAAATCTATGGTAGAGAATAGGCGTGGTTTACTGACGAGTTTGACGTGGTACATGTTTGGTTTACTGACGAGGTTTGACGTGGTATATGTTGGTTTACTGACGAGGTTTGACGTGGTACATGTTTGGTTTACTGACGAGGTTTGACGTGGTATATGTTGGTTTACTGACTAGTTTGACGTGGTACATTTTTGGTTTACTGACGAGGTTTGACGTGGTATATGTTTGGTTTACTGACGAGGTTTGACGTGGTATATGTTTGGTTTACTGACGAGGTTTGACGTGGTACATGTTTGGTTTACTGACGAGGTTTGACGTGGTATATGTTGGTTTACTGACGAGGTTTGACGTGGTACATGTTTGGTTTACTGACGAGGTTTGACGTGGTATATGTTTGGTTTACTGACGAGGTTTGACGTGGTACATGTTTGGTTTACTGACGAGGTTTGACGTGGTATATGTTTGGTTTACTGACGAGGTTTGACGTGGTACATGTTTGGTTTACTGACGAGGTTTGACGTGGTATATGTTTGGTTTACTGACGAGGTTTGACGTGGTATATGTTTGGTTTACTGACGAGGTTTGACGTGGTATATGTTTAGTTTACTGACGAGGTTTGACGTGGTATATGTTTGGTTTACTGACGAGGTTTGACGTGGTATATGTTTGGTTTACTGACGAGGTTTGACGTGGTATATGTTTGGTTTACTGACGAGGTTTGACGTGGTACATGTTTGGTTTACTGACGAGGTTTGACGTGGTACATGTTTGGTTTACTGACGAGGTTTGACGTGGTATATGTTTGGTTTACTGACGAGGTTTGACGTGGTATATGTTTAGTTTACTGACGAGGTGTGACGTGGTACATGTTTGGTTTACTGACGAGGTTTGACGTGGTATATGTTTGGTTTACTGACGAGGTTTGACGTGGTATATGTTTGGTTTACTGACGAGGTTTGACGTGGTACATGTTTGGTTTACTGACGAGGTGTGACGTGGTATATGTTTGGTTTACTGACGAGGTTTGACGTGGTATATGTTGGTTTACTGACGAGGTGTGACGTGGTACATGTTTGGTTTACTGACGAGGTTTGACGTGGTATATGTTTGGTTTACTGACGAGGTTTGACGTGGTATATGTTTGGTTTACTGACGAGGTTTGACGTGGTATATGTTTAGTTTACTGACGAGGTGTGACGTGGTACATGTTTGGTTTACTGACGAGGTTTGACGTGGTATATGTTTAGTTTACTGACGAGGTGTGACGTGGTATATGTTTGGTTTACTGACGAGGTTTGACGTGGTATATGTTTGGTTTACTGACGAGGTTTGACGTGGTACATGTTTGGTTTACTGACGAGGTTTGACGTGGTATATGTTTGGTTTACTGACGAGGTTTTGACGTGGTACAGTTTTTGGTTTACTGACGAGGTTTGACGTGGGTATATGTTTGGTTTACTGACGAGGTTTGACGTGGTATATGTTTGGTTTACTGACGAGGTTTGACGTGGTATAGTTTGGTTTACTGACGAGGTTTGACCGTGGTACTATGTTTGGTTTACCTGACGAGGTTTGACGTGGTATATGTTTGGTTTACTGACGAGGTTTGACGTGGTATATGTTTGGTTTACTGACGAGGTTTGACGTGGTACATGTTTGGTTTACTGACGAGGTTTGACGTGGTACATGTTTGGTTTACTGACGAGGTTTGACGTGGTATATGTTTGGTTTACCTGACGAGGTTTGACGTGGTATATGTTTGGTTTTACTGACGAGGTTTGACGTGGTACTATGTTTGGTTTACTGACGAGGTTTGACGTGGTATATGTTGGTTTACTGACGAGGTTTGACGTGGTATATGTTTGGTTTACTGACGAGGGTTTGACGTGGTATATGTTTGGTTTACTGACGAGGTGTGACGTGGTACTATGTTTGGTTTACTGACGAGGTTTGACGTGGTATATGTTGGTTTACTGACGAGGTGTGGACGTGGTACATGTTTGGTTTACTGACGAGGTTTGACGTGGTATATGTTTAGTTTACTGACGAGGGTTGACGTGGTACATGTTTGGTTTACTGACGAGGTTTGACGTGGTATATGTTTGGTTTACTGACGAGGTTTGACGTGGTACATGTTTGGTTTACTGACGAGGTTTGACGTGGTATATGTTGGTTTACTGACGAGGTTGACGTGGTATATGTTTGGTTTACTGACGAGGTTTGGACGTGGTATATGTTTGGTTTACTGACGAGGTTTGACGTGGTATATGTTTGGTTTACTGACGAGGTTTGACGTGGTATATGTTTGGTTTACTGACGAGGTTTGACGTGGTATATGTTTGGTTTACTGACGAGGTTTGACGTGGTATATGTTTGGTTTACTGACGAGGTTTGACGTGGTACATGTTTGGTTTACTGACGAGGTTTGACGTGGTATATGTTTGGTTTACTGACGAGGTTTGACGTGGTATATGTTTAGTTTACTGACGAGGTTTGACGTGGTATATAGTTTGGTTTACTGACGAGGTTTGACGTGGTATATGTTTGGTTTACTGACGAGGTTTGACGTGGTACATGTTTGGTTTACTGACGAGGTTTGACGTGTACATTTGTGTTTACTGACGAGGTTGACGTGGTATATGTTTGGTTTACTGACGAGGTTGACGTGGTATATGTTTGGTTTACTGACGAGGTTGACGTGGTATATGTTTAGTTTACTGACGAGGTTTGACGTGGTACATGTTTGGTTTACTGACGAGGTTTGACGTGGTATATGTTTAGTTTACTGACGAGGTTTGACGTGGTATATGTTTAGTTTACTGACGAGGTGTGACGTGGTACATGTTTGGTTTACTGACGAGGTTTGACGTGGTACATGTTTGGTTTACTGACGAGGTGTGACGTGGTATATGTTTAGTTTACTGACGAGGTTTGACGTGGTATATGTTTAGTTTACTGACGAGGTTTGACGTGGTATATGTTTAGTTTACTGACGAGGTTTGACGTGGTACATGTTTGGTTTACTGACGAGGTTTGACGTGGTACATGTTTGGTTTACTGACGAGGTGTGACGTGGTATATGTTTAGTTTACTGACGAGGTTTGACGTGGTAGATGTTTGGTTTACTGACGAGGTTTGACGTGGTATATGTTTGGTTTACTGACGAGGTTTGACGTGGTATATGTTTAGTTTACTGACGAGGTTTGACGTGGTATATGTTTGGTTTACTGACGAGGTTTGACGTGGTATATGTTTGGTTTACTGACGAGGTTTGACGTGGTATATGTTTGGTTTACTGACGAGGTTTGACGTGGTACATGTTTGGTTACTGACGAGGTTTGACGTGGTACATGTTTGGTTTACTGACGAGGTTTGACGTGGTATATGTTGGTTTACTGACGAGGTTTGACGTGGTATATGTTTGGTTTACTGACGAGGTTTGACGTGGTACATGTTTGGTTTACTGACGAGGTTTGACGTGGTATATGTTGGTTTACTGACGAGGTTTGACGTGGTATATGTTTGGTTTACTGACGAGGTTTGACGTGGGATATGTTTAGTTTACTGACGAGGTTTGACGTGGTATATGTTTGGTTTACTGACGAGGTTTGACGTGGTATATGTTTGGTTTACTGACGAGGTTTGACGTGGTATATGTTTGGTTTACTGACGAGGTTTGACGTGGTATATGTTTGGTTTACTGACGAGGTTTGACGTGGTATATGTTTAGTTTACTGACGAGGTGTGACGTGGTATATATTTGGTTTACTGACGAGGTTTGACGTGGTATATGTTTGGTTTACTGACGAGGTTTGACGTGGTATATGTTTGGTTTACTGACGAGGTGTGACGTGGTATATGTTTGGTTTACTGACGAGGTTTGACGTGGTATATGTTTGGTTTACTGACGAGGTTTGACGTGGTATATGTTTGGTTTACTGACGAGGTTTGACGTGGTACATGTTTGGTTTACTGACGAGGTTTGACGTGGTATATGTTTAGTTTACTGACGAGGTGTGACGTGGTATATGTTTGGTTTACTGACGAGGTTTGACGTGGTATATGTTTGGTTTACTGACGAGGTTTGACGTGGTACATGTTTGGTTTACTGACGAGGTGTGACGTGGTATATGTTTGGTTTACTGACGAGGTTTGACGTGGTATATGATGGTTTACTGACGAGGTGTGACGTGGTACATGTTTGGTTTACTGACGAGGTTTGACGTGGTATATGTTTGGTTTACTGACGAGGTTTGACGTGGTACATGTTTGGTTTACTGACGAGGTTTGACGTGGTATATGTTTGGTTTACTGACGAGGTTTGACGTGGTATATGTTGGTTTACTGACGAGGTTTGACGTGGTATATGTTGGTTTACTGACGAGGTGTGACGTGGTACATGTTTGGTTTACTGACGAGGTTTGACGTGGTACATGTTTGGTTTACTGACGAGGTGTGACGTGGTATATGTTTGGTTTACTGACGAGGTTTGATGTGGTATATGTTTGGTTTACTGACGAGGTTTGACGTGGTACATGTTTGGTTTACTGACGAGGTTTGACGTGGTATATGTTGGGTTTACTGACGAGGTGTGACGTGGTATATGTTTGGTTTACTGACGAGGTTTGACGTGGTACATGTTTGGTTTACTGACGAGGTGTGACGTGGTATATGTTTGGTTTACTGACGAGGTTTGACGTGGTATGTTTGGTTTACTGACGAGGTGTGACGTGGTATATGTTTGGTTTACTGAGGAGGTTTGACGTGGTATATGTTTAGTTTAGTTGAAGCAATGATACAGAATGTAGTTTAATTGAAATTAAACAAAGAGCAAAAACGACATCGTTCGGATATCAAACTTTGAACGCTATGGCTCGGACTTTTACAAAAAGGAGCCAAAACTTGATCTGAACTTTCAGAACACCGAATCTGCTATACCTAAAACGGTGTAAGGTGTTTGCCCTCATTTTCTCTTTAAGAAAGCCGCGAGATGTGTCACTAGTGTGAAGGACGATACAAGTGTCGGGAGATGTGTCACGAGGGTGAAGGACCATACAAGTGTCGGGAGATGTGTCACGAGGGTGAAGGACGATACAAGTGTCGGGGGATGTGTCACTAGTGTGAAGGACGATACAAGTGTCGGGAGATGTGTCACTAGTGTGAAGGACGATACAAGTGTCGGGAGATGTGTCACGAGGGTGAAGGACGATACAAGTGTCGGGGGATGTGTCACGAGGGTGAAGGACCATACAAGTGTCGGGAGATGTGTCACTAGTGTGAAGGACGATACAAGTGTCGGGAGATGTGTCACGAGGGTGAAGGACCATACAAGTGTCGGGAGATGTGTCACGAGGGTGAAGGACGATACAAGTGTCGGGAGATGTGTCAGTAGGGTGAATGACCATACAAGTGTCGGGAGATGTGTCACGAGGGTGAAGGACGATACAAGTGTCGGGGGATGTGTCACGAGGGTGAAGGACGATACAAGTGTCGGGGGATGTGTCACGAGGGTGAAGGACCATACAAGTGTCGGGGGATGTGTCACGAGGGTGAAGGACCATACAAGTGTCGGGAGATGTGTCACGAGGGTGAAGGACGATACAATTGTCGGGGGATGTGTCAGTAGGGTGAAGGACCACACAAGTGTCGGGGGATGTGTCAGTAGGGTGAAGGACCACACAAGTGTCGGGGGATGTGTCAGTAGGGTGAAGGACCACACAAGTGTCGGGAGATGTGTCACGAGGGTGAAGGACCATACAAGTGTCGGGGGATGTGTCAGTAGGGTGAAGGACCACACAAGTGTCGGGAGATGTGTCACGAGGGTGAAGGACCATACAAGTGTCGGGGGATGTGTCACGAGGGTGAAGGACCATACAAGTGTCGGGGGATGTGTCAGTAGGGTGAAGGACCACACAAGTGTCGGGAGATGTGTCACGAGGGTGAAGGACCATACAAGTGTCGGGGGATGTGTCACGAGGGTGAAGGACGATACAAGTGTCGGGAGATGTGTCACGAGGGTGAAGGACGATACAAGTGTCGGGGGATGTGTCACGAGGGTGAAGGACGATACAAGTGTCGGGAGATGTGTCACGAGGGTGAAGGACGATACAAGTGTCGGGAGATGTGTCACGAGGGTGAAGGACTATACAAGTGTCAGGAGATGTGTCACGAGGGTGAAGGACGATACAAGTGTCAGGAGTGTCAAGTTAGTCCTGATGTGAGAGGGAAATGGATTCAAAGTTAAGTGTTCCTAAAGCCATTTGAAGTTTTAGGAAAATTCGCAATTGAAAGATTACCTATGACAAGGAGCTCACAAACGTCATCGGTACACAACATGAACGAATACTTTACCCATGACAAGGAGCTCACAAACGTCATCAGTACAAAACATGAACGAATACTTTACCTATCGCATAAAGGAGGCATTTCACTTGATAAAAAATCCTATATCATACTTTTTAGACATCTGATCATCGTACGAAGGAACATTTTAAGTAAAATTGTTAAACTGGTGAGTTTGGGACCTTTTTTCAGAAATATGCATATTTCACCCCAAACTCAATGGTTGAACACTTTTTTTCTGAAACAGTCTTCTTGCCATGTCTAGAGTTCTTTATAGTGTCTAATAAGAGTATTTTTGATGTTTAAAATACCTCCTTATATGCCATATTTGAGCGATATCATTCATAACCGCCATTTGCATTTCAAGGTCAAAATAAAAAGTGTTAATACAATGTTCATATTATAAAATCAAATCTGGTCAAACCAATGCTCCTATTTTGATCTTTAGACTCTTGTGAGCAAATCGACCTGGCTATTGTGTGCAATATATGCGACACAAATGAGTTAATTATGTCCCCCTGAAATATGCATTTGGAAATGTTTTGTTGAAATCTACAAACAGCTTAGCAAATGACATGTCAACAGCAAGACTCCTGGTTAGCCATGATACATACTAACAGTTAAACAAGTTACTTCGGTCAAACTGCACCATAGTAGGAATTTATAGGCTTGTAAAATATCAATGTTTTGACAGGATTTGCTGTTTAGATGCCCCTTAACTAACCCATACCGTATGGGAGGTCTGATTTTGTCAACACAATATAATCTTCTGTTGGGTAAAATCGTAGTCTTTAGAAATGGCGGTCGGTTAAAAGATAATGAAGCTTGGACATATAATGGTAATGTAGTAGAAATTGTAGCACGAGACATGTCACCTGTATTTTATAATTTTTGTGTGGTTCAGTAATAGTCAGAATGAATTCGGCCATGTTCTCCGCCATTTTGTATGCATGAATTGTTATATAAATATGTATCTTGGAATCCTATATGCTATGTAGCATTTGGAAATAACTTCAATTGAATTGAATTGAGTATTGCTATGAAGGACCTTAACGAACGCGCCAGCATCCTTAATTAGTAATAATGTACCCGGAGTAGATAGTAGACTGCCCCCCGTGTTTACCTCGGTGGTGACGTCATAGCTAATACCTGCATATTAATTTATTTAGTAGTGAATTCATACGATTTTAGTTTATAGCGCAAGTATTATCTGAGGTGTGGGTCTATATGACTTTTTTCGGGTGAATAGGTTTGTCGGAATGTCTCTGGCCTTTACCTTAATAGTGTATAGGAAGTAAACGTTCATGTAAACTCGTTCAATTCTATTGTTGGGTACATACACCGACAGAATCACAGTGTTACCAGTCCAACATGGCCGTCCATTAAGTATAATCAGGCCGACAGCGGGTACCTGTCGTCAGAGTAGATCGAGCGGAACGTCACGGGTTCATTACGTACTGTTGGTTCTATACTGATACTATAAATAGACCAGACAAAAAAGGCCGCACTGTTTACCTGGTTATGTACATAATAACTTGATCTCAATGCAGAGTTTCTATAGGATTTGATGCACAGGAGATTAACCTACTTTTAGAAAAGGATATAACCAGTGTCACGTTAGGACGGGCGTCTATAGGACACCAACAGTCAGGGTTATATGAGGACGGGTGTCTAAGGGACACCAACAGTCAGTGTTATATGAGGACGGGTATCTAAGGGACACCAACAGTCAGGGTTATATGAGGACGGGTGTCTAAGGGACACCAACAGTCAGGGTTATATGAGGACGGGTGTCTATAGGACACCAACAGTCAGGGTTATATGAGGACGGGTGTCTAAGGGACACCAACAGTCAGGGTTATATGAGGACGGGTGTCTAAGGGACACCAACAGTCAGGGTTATATGAGGACGGGTATCTATAGGACACCAACAGTCAGGGTTATATGAGGACGGGTGTCTATAGGACACCAACAGTCAGGGTTATATGAGGACGGGTGTCTATAGGACACCAACAGTCAGGGTTATATGAGGACGGGTGTCTAAGGGACACCAATAGTCAGGGTTATATAAGGACGGGTGTCTATAGGACACCAACAGTCAGGGTTATATGAGGACGGGTGTCTAAGGGACACCAACAGTCAGGGTTATATGAGGACGGGTTTACAGGACACCAACAGTTAGGGTTATATGAGGACGGGTGTCTATAGGACAGTCAGGGTTATATGAGGACGGGTGTCTAAGGGACACCAACAGTCAGGGTTATATGAGGACGGGTGTCTAAGGGACACCAACAGTCAGGGTTATATGAGGACGGGTGTCTATAGGACACTAATAGTCAGGGTTATATGAGGACGGGTGTCTAAGGGACACCAACAGTCAGGGTTATATGAGGACGGGTATCTATAGGACACCAACAGTCAGGGTTATATGAGGACGGGTGTCTAGGGGACACCAACAGTCAGGGTTATATGAGGACGGGTGTCTATAGGACACCAACAGTCAGGGTTATATGAGGACGGGTGTCTAAGGGACACCGACAGTCAGGGTTATATGAGGACGGGTGTCTATAGGACACCAACAGTCAGGGTTATATGAGGACGGGTGTCTAAGGGACACCAACAGTCAGGGTTATATGAGGACGGGTGTCTATAGGACACCAACAGACAGGGTTATATGAGGACGGGTGTCTATAGGACACCAACAGTCAGGGTTATATGAGGACGGGTGTCTATAGGACAGTCAGGGTTATATGGGGACGGGTGTCTAAGGGACACCAACAGTCAGGGTTATATGAGGACGGGTATCTAAGGGACACCTACAGTCAGGGTTATATGAGGACGGGTGTCTAAGGGACACCAACAGTCAGGGTTATATGAGGACGGGTATCTAAGGGACACCTACAGTCAGGGTTATATGAGGACGAGTGTCTAAGGGACACCAACAGTCAGGGTTATATGAGGACGGGTATCTAAGGGACACCAACAGTCAGGGTTATATGAGGACGGGTATCTAAGGGACACCAACAGTCAGGGTTATATGAGGACGGGTGTCTAAGGGACACCAACAGTCAGGGTTATATGAGGACAGGTGTCTAAGGGACACCAACAGTCAGGGTTATATGAGGACGGGTGTCTATAGGACACCAACAGTCAGGGTCATATGAGGACTGGTGTCTGAGGGACACCAACAGTCAGGGTGATGTGTGGACGGGTGTCTATAGGGACAGTCAGGGTTATATGAGGACGGGTGTCTAAGGGACACCAACAGTCAGGGTTATATGAGGACGGGTGTCTATAGGACACCAACAGTCAGGGTTATATGAGGACGGGTGTCTAAGAGACACCATCAGTCCGGGTTATATGAGGACTGGTGTCTGAGGGACACCAACAGTCAGGGTGATGTGTGGACGGGTGTCTATAGGGACAGTCAGGGTTATATGAGGACGGGTGTCTAAGGGACACCAACAGTCAGGGTTATATGAGGACGGGTGTCTATAGGACACCAACAGTCAGGGTTATATGAGGACGGGTGTCTAAGAGACACCATCAGTCCGGGTTATATGAGGACGGGTATCTAAGGGACACCAACAGCCAGGGTTATATGAGGACGGGTGTCTAAGGGACACCAACAGTCAGGGTTATATGAGGACTGGTGTCTAAGGGACACCAACAGCCAGGGTTATATGAGGACGGGTGTCTAAGGGACACCGACAGTCAGGGTTATATGAGGACGGGTGTCTAAGGGACACCAACAGTCAGGGTTATATGAGGACGGGTGTCTATAGGACACCAACAGTCAGGGTCATATGAGGACTGGTGTCTGAGGGACACCAACAGTCAGGGTGATGTGTGGACGGGTGTCTATAGGGACAGTCAGGGTTATATGAGGACGGGTGTCTAAGGGACACCAACAGTCAGGGTTATATGAGGACGGGCGTCTAAGGGACACCAACAGTCAGGGTTATATGAGGACGGGCGTCTAAGGGACACCAACAGTCAGGGTCATATGAGGATGGGTGTCTAGGGGACACCAACAGTCAGGGTCATATGAGGACGGGTGTCTAAGGGACACCAACAGTCAGGGTCATATGAGGACGGGTGTCTAAGGGACACCAACAGTCAGGGTTATATGAGGACGGGTGTCTAAGGGACACCAACAGTCAGGGTCATATGAGGACGGGTGTCTAAGGGACACCAACAGTCAGGGTCATATGAGGACGGGTGTCTAAGGGACACCAACAGTCAGGGTTATATGAGGACGGGTATCTAAGGGACACCTACAGTCAGGGTTATATGAGGACGGGTGTCTAAGGGACGCCAACAGTCAGGGTTATATGAGGACGGGTGTCTAAGGGACACCAACAGTCAGGGTTATATGAGGACGGGTGTCTATAGGACACCAACAGTCAGGGTTATATGAGGACGGGCGTCTAAGGGACACCAACAGTCAGGGTCATATGAGGACGGGTGTCTATAGGACACCAACAGTCAGGGTTATATGAGGACGGGCGTCTAAGGGACACCAACAGTCAGGGTTATATGAGGACGGGTATCTAAGGGACACCTACAGTCAGGGTTATATGAGGACGGGTGTCTAAGGGACACCAACAGTCAGGGTCATATGAGGACGGGTGTCTAAGGGACACCAACAGTCAGGGTTATATGAGGACGGGTGTCTAAGGGACACCAACAGTCAGGGTCATATGAGGACGGGTGTCTATAGGACACCAACAGTCAGGGTTATATGAGGACGGGCGTCTAAGGGACACCAACAGTCAGGGTTATATGAGGACGGGTGTCTAAGGGACACCATCAGTCCGGGTTATATGAGGACGGGTATCTAAGGGACACCAACAGTCAGGGTCATATGAGGACGGGTGTCTAAGGGACACCAACAGTCAGGGTTATATGAGGACGGGTATCTAAGGGACACCTACAGTCAGGGTTATATGAGGACGGGTGTCTAAGGGACGCCAACAGTCAGGGTTATATGAGGACGGGTGTCTATAGGACACCAACAGTCAGGGTTATATGAGGACGGGTATCTAAGGGACACCAACAGTCAGGGTTATATGAGGACGGGTGTCTAAGGGACACCAACAGTCAGGGTTATATGAGGACGGGTGTCTAAGGGACACCGACAGTCAGGGTTATGTGATTATTATTATATTATCAAGTTATTTATTATTAACAGGGAGTGTTAGCATTTGATATACAATCTACTACAAACCCCCGAAAATACAAATTACAAAACAAATCTGTCATGTTTTCCAGATCTACGGTAGACGCCATTACGTGACGTCATCCCGGGGTTAGGAGCCGTAACTCGGTCACACACCGACACCGAGTGTAGTCATTGTGTAATTTATAAACTTGTGATCGTGACTCACAAAATACCCGGATGCCATTGTTCAATTGTTTTGTTTTAGACACGATTTGTGTGTAGATATAAAGTAAACAAATAAAAAAGGAGAATAAATAAAAAATCTAAAAGATGTTAAGTTTTTTCGTTGTTAAATTATAGGGAGGCGAGGGAGTTTCATATTCCCTAGAATGGTGTAAACAGGTTACATTGTGTACGACAGTATCTTATTGGTTTGTTATATAACGTACTAGAATGGTGTACCATTGAGGTGCCCCCCCCCCCCCCCCCCCCCAAAAAAAAAACCCGTCACAACAATACACAACAATGAACCAGTTAATTATAAAATCCACAAATCTGGTTGTCATGGATACAAATTTGAAAATTTAAGAGAGTGTTACTCAGGTGAGAGTGTAACTCAGGTGAGAGTGTAACTCGGGCGAGAGTGTAACTCGGGTGAGAGTGTAACTCGGGCGAGACTGTAACTCGGGTGAGAGTGTAACTCGGGCGAGACTGTAACTCGGGTGAGAGTGTAACTCGGGCGAGACTGTAACTCGGGTGAGAGTGTAACTCGGACGAGAGTGTAACTCGGGTGAGTGTGTAACTCGGGCGAGACTGTCACTCGGGTGAGAGTGTAACTCGGGTGAGAGTGTAACTCGGACGAGAGTGTAACTCGGGTGAGAGTGTAACTCGGGTGAGAGTGTAACTCGGACGAGACTGTAACTCGGGTGAGAGTGTAACTCGGGCGAGACTTAACTCGGGCGAGACTGTAACTCGGGTGAGAGTGTAACTCGGGCGAGACTGTAACTCGGGTGAGAGTGTAACTCGGGTGAGAGTGTAACTCGGGTGAGAGTGTAACTCGGGTGAGAGTGTAACTCGGGTGAGAGTGTAACTCGGGCGAGACTGTCACTCGGGTGAGAGTGTAACTCGGGTGAGAGTGTAACTCGGACGAGAGTGTAACTCGGGTGAGAGTGTAACTCGGGTGAGAGTGTAACTCGGACGAGACTGTAACTCGGGTGAGAGTGTAACTCGGGCGAGACTTAACTCGGGCGAGACTGTAACTCGGGCGAGAGTGTAACTCGGGTGAGAGTGTAACTCAGGCGAGACTGTCACTCGGGTGAGAGTGTAACTCGGGCGAGACTTAACTCGGGCGAGACTTAACTCGGGCGAGACTGTAACTCGGGTGAGAGTGTAACTCGGGCGAGACTGTAACTCGGGTGAGAGTGTAACTCGGGTGAGAGTGTAACTGGGGTGAGACTGTAACTCGGGTGAGAGTGTAACTCGGGCGAGACTGTAACTCGGGCGAGAGTGTAACTCGGGTGAGAGTGTAACTCGGGTGAGAGTGTAACTCGGGTGAGAGTGTAACTCGGGTGAGTGTGTAACTCGGACGGGAGTATAACTCGGGTGAGAGTGTAACTCGGGTGAGAGTGTAACTCGGGTGAGAGTATAACTCGGACGAGACTGTAAATCGGGCGGGAGTGTAACTCGGGCGAGACTGTAACTCGGGTGAGAGTGTAACTCGGGTCAGAGTGTAACTCGGGTGAGAGTGTAACTCGGACGAGACTGTAACTCGGGTGAGAGTGTAACTCGGGCGAGACTGTAACTCGGGTGAGAGTGTAACTCGGACGAGACTGTAACTCGGGTGAGAGTGTAACTCGGGCGAGACTTAACTCGGGTGAGACTGTAACTCGGGTGAAACTGTAACTCGGGTGAGAGTGTAACTCGGGTGAGAGTGTAACTCGGGTGAGAGTGTAACTCGGGTGAGTGTGTAACTCGGACGGGAGTATAACTCGGGTGAGAGTGTAACTCGGGTGAGAGTGTAACTCGGGTGAGAGTATAACTCGGACGAGACTGTAAATCGGGCGGGAGTGTAACTCGGGCGAGACTGTGACAATACACAGAAAGGTTTGTGTAACATTAATTACCTCGAACTTACATATTTTAGTAGTTATCTATTCACACCTATCGGGAAACCACGTCATGATTAAGATGTTATATTTATTATTTCTATCATATTTGTGGGGATTGTACAACACGCTCAGTACGTTAACGGGTAGTTGTACCTCCGCTCTCTACGACACAGGTTGATGGCACTGGAGAATGTTAATTGTGGAATTAAGATGAGTTTTATTGTTTGGCCCCTGAAACATTTGATTTCAACTACCAAGTCTGTGACCTTAGATGACTGATCACTGACCCTTACAGATGGCCATTACTGACCCTTACAGATGACCATTACTGACCAGGTAAAGCTGTCCGACATTGTTCTACGTTAGCCCGGGGTGGTAGTGTGACAGCGGTACAGGAACATATGGTTATATACATTACGTACATCCGTGGTAGGTATAGACAGACATATATAGATCTGTATATATGTCTCTGGTATAGACCTGTCAGGTAGACACTATACATATATATACATTGTATATCTGTGGTAGGTATAGACCTGTCAGGTAGACACTATACATATATATACATTGTATATCTGTGGTAGGTATAGACGTGTCAGGTAGACACTATACATATATATACATTGTATATCTGTGGTAGGTATAGACGTGTCAGGTAGACACTATACATATATATACATTGTATATCTGTGGTAGGTATAGACCTGTCAGGTAGACACTATACATATATATACATTGTATATCTGTGGTAGGTATAGACGTGTCAGGTAGACACTATACATATATATACATTGTATATCTGTGGTAGGTATAGACGTGTCAGGTAGACACTATACATATATATACATTGTATATCTGTGGTAGGTATAGACAGACATATATACATTGTATATCTGTGGTAGGTATAGACCTGTCAGGTAGACACTATACATATATATACATTGTATATCTGTGGTAGGTATAGACCTGTCAGGTAGACACTATACATATATATACATTGTATATCTGTGGTAGGTATAGACCTGTCAGGTAGACACTATACATATATATACATTGTATATCTGTGGTAGGTATAGACGTGTCAGGTAGACACTATACATATATATACATTGTATATCTGTGGTAGGTATAGACCTGTCAGGTAGACACTATACATATATATACATTGTATATCTGTGGTAGGTATAGACCTGTCAGGTAGACACTATACATATATATACATTGTATATCTGTGGTAGGTATAGACCTGTCAGGTAGACACTATACATATATATACATTGTATATCTGTGGTAGGTATAGACCTGTCAGGTAGACACTATACATATATATACATTGTATATCTGTGGTAGGTATAGACCTGTCAGGTAGACACTATACATATATATACATTGTATATCTGTGGTAGGTATAGACAGACATATATACATCGGGGCGAAAAGACGAGAATTAAGGTTTGTTAAATTTCGTGTTTTCGGGGCGAAAAGACGAGAATTAAGGTTGTTAAATTTCGTGTTTTCGGGGCAAAAAGACGAAATTTTTAAACCCGAAAAGACGAGAATTAAGGTCGCTAATTAGCGTGCATTAATTTCGTCTTTTCGCGTATGACTTGTCGTTTCGGGGCGAAAAGACGAAATAACGAAATGGCACGAATCAGCCACCGTACATTACGGAGGGGTGGTGTGACTGGGGGGATGGTGTCACTGAGGGGTGGTGTCACTGAGGGATGGTGTCACTGGGGGGTGGTGTCACTGAGGGGGTGATGGTCACAGAGGGATGGTGGTCACTGGGGATTGGTGTCACTGGGGGGTGGTGTCACTGGGGGATGGTGTCACTGGGGTGATGTCACAGAGGGATGGTGTCACTGGGGGATGGTGTCACTGGGGGGTGGTGTCACTGGGGGATGGTGTCACTGAGGGGTGATGTCACAGAGGGATGGTGTCACAGAGGGATGGTGTCACTGAGGGGGATGTCACTGAGGGATGGTGTCACTGGGGATGGTGTCACTGGGGGGTGGTGTCACAGAGGGATGGTGTCACTGAGGGGTGATGTCACAGAGGGGTGGTGTGACTGAGGGGTGGTGTGACTGAGGGATGGTGTCACTGAGGGATGGTGTCACTGGGGGTGGTGTCACTGGGGTGGTTGTCCGAGGGTGGAGTGTCAAAGAGGTGTGGTGTCACAGGGTGGTGTCATGAGGTGGTGTCAAGGGATGGTTCACGAGGTGGGCATGGGGATGGCCTGGTGTCATGAGGGATGGTGTCACTGAGGTGGTGTATGAGGGGTGTCACTGGGGGATGTGTTCACACTGGGGGGATGGTGTCACGGAGGGATGGGTTGTCACTGGGGGGTTTGATGTCACTGAGGGTGGTGTCCAAATGTGGGGGATGGTGTCACTGAGGATGATGTCATGGGGGATGGTGTCACTGAGGGTGGTGTCACTGAGGGATGGTGTCACTGAGGGATGGTGTCACTGAGGGGTGGTGTCACTGAGGGATGGTGTCACTGAGGGATGGTGTCACTGAGGGGTGGTGTCACAGAGGGATGGGTCAACTGAGGCTGATGTGACAGAGGGGTGGTGTGACTGAGGGGTGGTGTGACTGAGGGATGGTGTCACTGAGGGATGGTGTCACTGGGGGATGGTGTCACTGAGGGGTGGTGTCACAGAGGGATGGTGTCAATGAGGGGTGGTGTCACTGAGGGGTGGTGTCACTGAGGGATGGTGTCACTGAGGGATGGTGTCACTGGGGGATGGTGTCACTGGGGGATGGTGTCAATGAGGGATGGTGTCACTGAGGGATGGTGTCACTGGGGGATGGTGTCACTGAGCGATGGTGTCACTAGGGGATGGTGTCACTGAGGGATGATGTCACTGAGGGGTAGTGTAACAGAGGGATGGTGTCACTGAGGGGTGGTGTCACTGGGGGTGGTGTCACTGGGGGATGGTGTCAATGAGGGGTGGTGTCACTGGGGTAGGTGTCACTGGGGGATGGTGTCACTGAGAGATGGTGTCACTGAGGGGTGGTGTCACTGGGGATGGTGTCACTGAGGGGTGATGTCACTGAGGGATGGTGTCACTGAGGGGTGGTGTCACAGGGTTGGTGTCACTGAGGGATGGTGTCAATGAGGGATGGTGTCACTGAGGGATGGTGTCAATGAGGGATGGTGTCACTGGGGGTGGTGTCACTGAGGGGTGGTGTCACTGAGGGGTGATGTCACTGAGGGGTGGTGTCACTGAGGGATGATGTCACTGAGGGGTGGTGTAACAGAGGGATGGTGTCACTGAGGGGTGGTGTCACTGGGGGTGGTGTCACTGGGGGATGGTGTCAATGAGGAGTGGTGTCACTGGGGTATGTGTCACTGGGGGATGGTGTCACTGAGAGATGGTGTCACTGAGGGGTGGTGTCACTGGGGGATGGTGTCACTGAGGGGTGATGTCACTGAGGGATGGTGTCACTGAGGGGTGGTGTCACAGGGTTGGTGTCACTGAGGGATGGTGTCAATGAGGGATGGTGTCACTGAGGGATGGTGTCAATGAGGGATGGTGTCACTGGGGGTGGTGTCACTGAGGGGTGGTGTCACTGAGGGGTGATGTCACTGAGGGGTGGTGTCACTGAGGGATGGTGTCACTGAGGGAAAATGTGACTGAGGGATGGTGTCCCTGGGGGATGGTGTCACTGAGGGGTGGTGTCACTGAGGGATGGTGTCACTGAGGGATGATGTCACTGAGGGATGATGTCACTGAGAGATGGTGTGATGGAGGGGTGGTGTCACTGAGGGATGGTGTCACTGGGGGATGGTGTCACTGAGGAATGGTGTCAATGAGGGGTGGTGTCACTGAGGGATGGTGTCACTGGAGGATGGTGTCACTGAGGAATGGTTTCACTGAGGGATGGTGTCACTGAGGGATGGTGTCACTGAGGGATGGTGTCACTGAGGGGTGGTGTCACTGAGGGATGGTGTCACTGAGGGATGGTGTCACTGAGGGTTGGTGTCACTGAGGGGTGGTGTCACTGGGGGATGGTGTCACTGATGGTTGGTGTGACTGGGGGATGATGTCACTGGGGGATGGTGTCACTGGGGGATGGTGTCACTGAGGGTTGGTGTCACTGAGGGGTGGTGTCACTGGGGGATGGTGTCACTGAGGGATGGTGTCACTGGGGGATGGTGTCACTGGGGGATGATGTCACTGAGGGATGATGTCACTGGGGGATGGTGTCACTGGGGGATGGTGTCACTGGGGGATGGTGTCACTGAGGGATGGTGTCACTGAGGGATGGTGTCACTGGGGGATGGTGTCACTGGGGGATGGTGTCACTGAGGGATGGTGTCACTGGGGGATGGTGTCACTGGGGGGTGGTGTCACTGGGGGATGGTGTCACTGAGGGATGGTGTCACTGGGGGATGGTGTCACTGAGGGATGGTGTCACTGGGGGGGGGGGGGGGGGGGGGGGGGGGGGGGGGGGGGGGGGGGGGGGGGGTCACTGAGGGATGGTGTCACTGAGGGGTGGTGTCACGTGTAAAATACCCGACACAACTTACGTTAGATGCCCACTAAAACAGACGCACACAGCTATTTAATCAAACTCATGGGGAGCTACATTGAAGAATACCTACCACCATACACCAACTCTGTAGTTGTTTTGTTTATACTGAATGGTTTACCTTAAGGCACAAGCTCGTGCTCTCTGTCTCCAGGACAATCGACACTACGTACACGAGAAATTTCAGTTTTAATTTCAGGTAAAAACCTCAGGAATGCACTATAAATTGTTGCCAGTAGCGGTATACGACTGGTACAGATCTATATACTGTTTTACCTGGTGTATGTAATTAACAGGTAAGTAATACTGACAATAGGCCCCTGATACAGGTCGTACGTGTTTGGTTGTAGATGTTTCCACGGTAGATAAACAATACCACATTGTTTATAAACTTAATTCGTAATAAACACAGTGTTTACTTACCACGACTGGTCATAATGCTACCGCTTTACACAAGTAAGATAATCCATTATAACAGAATTATACACAAAATCACACTGGTTATCACGGGGGATCAGTCAGGCCCCGGACTGTTGTCAGTATCAAATATCCATGGTTTATGATTCCACAGGCAGGACTCCCGGACCAGGACACAGTGCGTGGTGTGGACAGTGACCACTATCCGCCAGTCCAGATTTATGTTTTAAGGTTCAGCTATTTCCTATTTTTCTTTCCAATATGGCCACTCGATGGCCCTCTGTTTACACTAGAGAGACACCATGAATGCCCAGTCAAGTGTGAAGGGTATTGCGACACCCGATTGTATTTTTATGTATATTGTAAATGAATATGGTCCATGGAGTTCCGAAAGACTGAGTGTATATGGTACCATAAAGTACGAGAGTTCCAGCTGTGGTGTGTAATGGCCTGTGTATATGTGTACCTTCTCTCTCACACACGTGTGCTGTCAACCGTGACGCCAGTTAAACACACATAAAAATGTCAGTCAACATGTACTTTATTGTAACACTACCGTGCCCAGTATTGAGAGCTAGTCTTTATAGCGACTTATTCTGACTTTAAAACATATTTCTTTGGGAACGCAAATGTTTAAATATGCAAATTAGTCTAAATTTTAGATTGCCATTTAAAGATTTTCCCCTCGATGACGTTTGTGCGTTAAAGGTCAGAGTGGTGCGGTTGAGGTCGAGGCTATAATGATAGGACTAGTAAGGCTGTCAGTATTCTACTGTTCTATTGATATGACCCCCACACAATGGCACCTCAATAATCCGAACGCTGTGATTGGACTCCGGATCTGAGAGGGAGGCGCCCCAGGTTTCATCCTAATTATGGTGATCAATGATCAGTTTATCTTTTAAAAGTCAAACTCCCGTTCGTCCAGTAGTTGTATACTTTAAAGCTCTTCGTTTGTAAAATGGCGGAGTATTCAAACCGCGTACTGTCTGGGCCTTGAGCATGCGCAGTCTCCTCCAAAAGACGGCTTCTAAGAAGTCGGCAAGTTTGCTTCGCCGATTTCAAATGTATACTAGATAAGTTTTATAAACATATTTAAAGATACATTTATCTTAACCTTTTCTATGCAACTTATATAAAATGGATTGACCTCTAATCTATCACTCGAGATTTCCCTCCTTTATTTTCCAGTTTTCTAACAACTGAACAAGTTTGAAACAGAGATCTGTACTCTGTTAGAGCCTGGGGTTGATTAAGTCAGGGCCACGGGCTATATTGATTAAGTCAGGGCCACGGGCTATATTGATTAAGTCAGGGCCACGGGCTATATTGATTAAGTCAGGGCCACGGGTTATATTGATTAAGTCAGGGCCACGGGCTATATTGATTAAGTCAGGGCCACGGGTTATATTGATTAAGTCAGGGCCACGGGCTATATTGATTAAGTCAGGGCCACGGGTTATATTGATTAAGTCAGGGCCACGGGCTATATTGATTAAGTCAGGGCCACGGGCTATATTGATTAAGTCAGGGCCACGGGCTATATTGATTAAGTCAGGGCCACGGGCTATATTGATATGGAAAAGTTTGAATTTAAAATCGGCAAGTCAACGCCAACATATATGAACAAACGACAAAATCCACAAAGATTTCCGAAAACTCCTAAATAGTCAAGGACGCTTACTGATCACAAGAGAGAAGGCGTCTATATACAATATCGGTGTACAGACACGTTAAATGACCCACCTGTAGAAATGACAGTAATAACACACGTCTCTGGTAACGTTATATAATACACAGCTACAGGTCTACTGACTAAGATATGGCTAATAATGGGGAGGTATAAATGGGGAGGCATTAATGGGGAGGTATTATAGGACTATCGTACACCCTAACTCCCGTCCTACTTACTGACTGGTAAAGCCTGTTAGTACAATGGTAAACTCCGCCTACACAATTCTATAGAACCCTGAGTACACCGCTGGCTATATAGAGGTGTATAATATTGATACTCACTGTTAATACTGTGTTAACTTAACGGCGTTCACAATTGATAACTTTTCAAAACATTCAAACGGTTTCTACTAAGTAATTCCTGTTCACAAACATTCGCCAACACCGTAAACTTTGATCATTGTCATAGCGGTGCCTTCACAAGTAAAATGTGATGTTTAATGACTGTTAAGGTTCTGTCCGATCAGGTGACACCCACCCCGGTCACATTATACTGACAACCTTACCGTCACACTGAAATGTCCTACCCTGGACACGGTAGTATGACACCCCACCCTGTCACATTATACTGACAACCTTACCGTCACACTGAAATGTCAGGTGACACCCCACCCTGTCACATAATACTGACAACCTTACCGTCACACTGAAATGTCAGGTGACACCCCACCCTGTCACATAATACTGACAACCTTACCGTCACACTGAAATGTCAGATGACACCCACCCGGTCAAATTATACTGACAACCTTACCGTCACACAGAAATGTCAGGTGACACCCACCCTGTCACATTATACTGACAACCTTACCGTCACACTGAAATGTCAGGTGACACCCACCCGGTCACATTATACTGACAACCTTACCGTCACACTGAAATGTCAGGTGACACCCACCCGGTCACATTATACTGACAACCTTACCGTCACACTGAAATGTCAGGTGACACCCACCCGGTCACATTATACTGACAACCTTACCGTCACACTGAAATGTCAGGTGACACCCACCCCGGTCCCATTATACTGACAACCTTACCGTCACACTGAAATGTCAGGTGACACCCACCCTGTCACATTATACTGACAACCTTACCGTCACACTGAAATGTCAGGTGACACCCACCCGGTCACATTATACTGACAACCTTACCGTCACACTGAAATGTCCTACCCTGGACACGGTAACATGACACCCCACCCTGTCACATTATACTGACAACCTTACCGTCACACTGAAATGTCAGGTGACACCCACCCTGTCACATTATACTGACAATCTTACCGTCACACTGAAATGTCAGGTGACACCCACCCGGTCACATTATACTGACAACCTTACCGTCACACTGAAATGTCCTACCCTGGACACGGTAACATGAGACCCCACCTGGTCACATTATACTGACAACCTCACCGTCACACTGAAATGTCAGGTGACACCCACCCGGTCACATTATACTGACAACCTTACCGTCACACTGAAATGTCCTACCCTGGACACGGTAGTATGACACCCCACCCTGTCACATTATACTGACAACCTTACCGTCACACAGAAATGTCAGGTGACACCCCACCCTGTCACATTATACTGACAACCTTACCGTCACACTGAAATGTCAGGTGACACCCACCCTGTCACATTATACTGACAACCTTACCGTCACACTGAAATGTCAGGTGACACCCACCCGGTCACATTATACTGACAACCTTACCGTCACACTGAAATGTCAGGTGACACCCACCCGGTCACATTATACTGACAACCTCACCGTCACACTGAAATGTCAGGTGACACCCACCCTGTCACATTATACTGACAACCTTACCGTCACACTGAAATGTCAGGTGACACCCACCCGGTCACATTATACTGACAACCATACCGTCACACTGAAATGTCCTACCCTGGACACGGTAGTATGACACCCCAACCGGTCACATTATACTGACAACCTTACCGTCACACTGAAATGTCCTACCCTGGACACGGTAACATGACACCCCACCCTGTCACATTATACTGACAACCTTACCGTCACACAGAAATGTCAGGTGACACCCACCCGGTCACATTATACTGACAACCTTACCGTCACACTGAAATGTCCTACCCTGGACACGGTAGTATGACACCCCACCCTGTCACATTATACTGACAACCTTACCGTCACACTGAAATGTCAGGTGACACCCATCCTGTCACATTATACTGACAACCTTACCGTCACACTGAAATGTCAGGTGACACCCACCCGGTCACATTATACTGACAACCTTACCGTCACACTGAAATGTCAGGTGACACCCACCCGGTCACATTATACTGACAACCTTACCGTCACACTGAAATGTCAGGTGTCACCCACCCGGTCACATTATACTGACAACCTTATCGTCACACTGAAATGTCCTACCCTGGACACGGTAGTATCACACCACCCTGTCACATTATACTGACAACCTTACCGTCACACTGAAATGTCAGGTGACACCCACCCGGTCACATTATACTGACAACCTTACCGTCACACTGAAATGTCAGGTGACACCCACCCGGTCACATTATACTGACAACCTTACCGTCACACTGAAATGTCAGGTGACACCCACCCTGTCACATTATACTGACAACCTTACCGTCACACTGAAATGTCCTACCCTGGACACGGTAGTATGACACCCCAACCGGTCACATTATACTGACAACCTTACCGTCACACTGAAATGTCAGGTGACACCCCACCCTGTCACATTATACTGACAACCTTACCGTCACACTGAAATGTCAGGTGACACCCACCCGGTCACATTATACTGACAACCTTACCGTCACACTGAAATGTCAGGTGACACCCACCCGGTCACATTATACTGACAACCTTACCGTCACACTGAAATGTCAGGTGACACCCACCCTGTCACATTATACTGACAACCTTACCGTCACACTGAAATGTCCTACCCTGGACACGGTAGTATGACACCCCAACCGGTCACATTATACTGACAACCTTACCGTCACACTGAAATGTCAGGTGACACCCCACCCTGTCACATTATACTGACAACCTTACCGTCACACTGAAATGTCCTACCCTGGACACGGTAGTATGACACCCCAACCGGTCACATTATACTGACAACCTCACCGTCACACTGAAATGTCCTACCCTGGACACGGTAACATGACACCCCACCCTGTCACATTATACTGACAACCTTACCGTCACACTGAAATGTCAGGTGACACCCACCCCGGTCACATTATACTGACAACCTTACCGTCACACTGAAATGTCAGGTGACACCCACCCTGTCACATTATACTGACAACCTTACCGTCACACTGAAATGTCAGGTGACACCCACCCTGTCACATTATACTGACAACCTTACCGTCACACTGAAATGTCAGGTGACACCCATCCTGTCACATTATACTGACAACCTTACCGTCACACTGAAATGTCCTACCCTGGACACGTGACACCCACCCGGTCACATTATACTGACAACCTTACCGTCACACTGAAATGTCAGGTGACACCAACCCCGGTCACATAATACTGACAACCTTACCGTCACACTGAAATGTCAGGTGACACCCACCCGGTCACATTATACTGACAACCTTACCGTCACACTGAAATGTCAGGTGACACCCCATCCGGTCACATTATACTGACAACCTTACCGTCACACTGAAATGTCAGGTGACACCCCATCCTGTCACATTATACTGACAACCTTACCGTCACACTGATCAGGTCCCCCCTGTCACATTATACTGACAACCTTACCGTCACACTGAAATGTCAGGTGACACCCACCCTGTCACATTATACTGACAACCTTACCGTCACACTGAAATGTCAGGTGACACCCACCCTGTCACATTATACTGACAACCTTACCGTCACACTGAAATGTCAGGTGACACCCATCCTGTCACATTATACTGACAACCTTACCGTCACACTGAAATGTCAGGTGACACCCCACCCGGTCACATTATACTGACAACCTTACCGGCCGTACTACAGTATGACCGTATGACCGAATGACCGTACTACAGTATGACCGTATGACCGAATGGCCGTACTACAGTATGACCGTATGACCGAATGGCCGTACTACAGTATGACCGTATGACCGAATGGCCGTACTACAGTATGACCGTATGACCGAATGGCCGTACTACAGTATGACCGTATGACCGAATGGCCGTACTACAGTATGACCGTATGACCGAATGGCCGTACTACAGTATGACCGTATGACCGAATGGCCGTACTACAGTATGACCGTATGACCGAATGGCCGTACTACAGTATGACCTTATGACCGAATGGCCGTACTACAGTATGACCGTATGACCGAATGGCCGTACTACAGTATGACCGTATGACCGAATGGCCGTACTACAAATGTTATGTTAATCCTGTTACGATAGACTCGTCGAACAACACTGGGGTATCTAAGTATGTTTCATACGTCACTGATATACCCCGTACTGATAGAGGGATAGTAGTCCTACGTCACTGATATACCCCGTACTGATAGAGGGATAGTGGTCCTACGTCACTGATATACCCCGTACTGATAGAGGGATAGTAGTCCTACGTCACTGATATACCCCGTACTGATATACCCCGTACTGATAGAGGGATAGTAGTCCTACGTCACTGATATACCCCGTACTGATAGAGGGATAGTGGTCCTACGTCACTGATATACCCCGTACTGATATACCCCGTACTGATAGAGGGATAGTAGTCCTACGTCACTGATATACCCCGTACTGATATACCCCGTACTGATAGAGGGATAGTAGTCCTACGTCACTGATATACCCCGTACTGATAGAGGGATAGTAGTCCTACGTCACTGATATACCCCGTACTGATAGAGGGATAGTAGTCCTACGTCACTGATATACCCCGTACTGATAGAGGGATAGTAGTCCTACGTCACTGATATACCCCGTACTGATAGAGGGATAGTAGTCCTACGTCACTGATATACCCCGTACTGATATACCCCGTACTGATATACCCCGTACTGATAGAGGGATAGTAGTCCTACGTCACTGATATACCCCGTACTGATAGAGGGATAGTAGTCCTACGTCACTGATATACCCCGTACTGATAGAGGGATAGTAGTCCTACGTCACTGATATACCCCGTACTGATAGAGGGATAGTAGTCCTACGTCACTGATATACCCCGTACTGATAGAGGGATCGTAGTCCTACGTCACTGATATACCCCGTACTGATAGAGGGATAGTAGTCCTACGTCACTGATATACCCCGTACTGATAGAGGGATAGTAGTCCTACGTCACTGATATACCCCGTACTGATAGAGGGATAGTAGTCCTACGTCACTGATATATA